>NC_057724.1:5128896-5144839 GCF_004010195.1 Chiloscyllium plagiosum
TGGACTTGTTGGGCCGAAGGGCCTGTTTCCACACTGTAAGTAATCTAATCTAATCTAATCTGTACAGGAAAAAAAAATCTGCTGTCTTCACCAAGCTTGTTCAATATTTGTCTCCAGTCTTAAACTCAGTGCCATTTCATCAAACCACCTTGCGCTCATTTCTGTCATAAACGTCTGCTACCACGTTCCAAATAAGCAGAATGCAATCTTGAGGAACTATACCTCATTTCCCAGACACTTTCTACAGACTCGAGGTATCAATTTCAGAAACTGACCTCAGTATAGCTGCTCTCCATTTTTCTTACATTCTCTCACCTTCACAGTCGAGCCTAATTTGTATCTTGTTTCCTTTGTTTTGAGTAGAGAGGGCCAATTCTATCGCTTTCCCACATTTTTACACACACACACACACACAGTCCAAGAATGGATTTAAAAGTAAATAATCTTTCAGACACACACTTAAAGTTGTGATGGTTTCCATTTAATTGCGGTCATGACTTAAGATTAGATTGGATTCTCTACAGTGTGGAAACAGGCCCTTTGGCCCAACCAGTCCACACCGGCCCTCTGAAGAGTAACCCACCCAGACCCATTTCCCTCTGACTAATGTACCTAACACTACGGACAATTCAGCATTGCCAGTTCACCTAACCTGTGCATCTTTAGACTGTGGGAGAATACCAGAGCACCCGGAGGAAACCCACACAGACACGGGGAGAATGTACAAACTCCATACAGACGGTCGCCTCAGGCTGGAATCGAACCCGGGTCGCTGGCGTTATGAGGCAGCAGTGCTAACCACTGAGCCATCGTGCTGCCCTGAAGTGCACATAGGGCTTAATAATTGGGCAGGTGATGTGGAGCCTAGAGTCCTTGCTCTTGTTGGCACTGATGGAGCAAAACTGTTTCTACCGGACCGCGCACACAGTCTAAAATTTCTAGTAAATAAGATTTAAGCACTACATCACTCTGACATCACTCTGAGGGAGCTGGAGTTGAGAGATTGTGGAAATCCCACTTTGTCACAAAACCCAGTTAATGTGGGTGATTCATTTTTCCAATCAATCCCTTCATTCTGTGGATGCACCTTACTGCTTGGTTACTCTTTTCCAAAGCACAATGAACCATTCAAGAACTGCAGACTTTCTCCTTGAAAGCTAAACAGAAGTGCTGGAAGGGGTTACCAGGCTGACAGATAATGGTTTAGGTGGAGTGAGGGTTGAAGGCCCATAAGGTTTTATGAGCTCACCCAACCCCTCCAATAAGGGAATGTTCATGATATTTATTCTTTCATGGAACATGGGCCCCGCTGGCTGGCCCAGTATTTATCACACATCCCTAACTACCCTTTGACCCGAATGGTTTGCTAATGCCATTTCAGAGGGTAGTTAAGAGGAACCACATTGTTGTGGGTCACATGTAGGCCAGACCAGGCAACAATGACAGATTCCCCCTTCCTAAAGGATATTAGTGAATCAGATGTGCCTTTGCAACAACCAACAGTGGTTACATATTTACTATTAGGCCAATTTTAATTCTGGATTTTCATTGATTCAAATTTTGCTGTCTGCTACGGTGGGATTCAAACCCATGTCTCAGATCATTAGTGCCTCTGGATTACTAGTTCCATGACAATACCACAGCATCACTGCCTCCCCATTGGCTGGGCAGATTGGGCGACGGTCTCAGTTCAGTCCTGCCACTTGATTCGGTGGGATTGCCATCACTGAGTACAAAAAGCACACGTCTCTTGCGGAGTTACAAACTGCATATTCCACTTGAGGCCGTGTCTCACGTGTTTCTGCAATCCTTGTTTTTACCTAATTGTCTGGGAATAAACTGCCCTCATAACATTGTAAATCCTTTGTGAAACGGTACATTCACTACCGTGTCTTAAAAGTGATGATAATATCCTTGTGACACAAGGTTTCCATGACTCCCCCCCTCTGTTTTTGTGATGTGATCAGGTGTGAGAACAAGAAACAAGTCAGCCAGCCTTCCTGACAGGATTCAACAACACCAGAACACTCGCCATTCTAACCCAATGGGCCTCTCCAGCATTTGGAGTGGCCAAGTGAGAGGTTCTGAGGGACCTCTGAGATCCTGGGGCTTCTGAGATTCAGGAGGAGCACTGTAAATGAAGACTTGCCTTTCAACAATGCAATCATAGTATCATAGAGATATACAGTACAGAAAAAGACCCTTTGGTCCAAGTTGTCCATGCCGACCAGATATCCTACATTAATCTATCCCATTTGCCAGTGTTTGGCCCACATCCCTCTAAACCCTTCTTGTTCATGCACCCTTCCAGATGCTGATCAGCACTGTCAATCAACCAGGCACTATAAATAACTGCAACAGCGAAAATAGAAGTTTATCAATATTGCACTTTTCATGACCTCAGGGCAGCTTAAAGCAGATGACAGCCATCACAATATTTTTAAAGTGTAGGTGCTGCGGTCAGATAGGAAGTGAGGCAGCTATTTGGCTCACAGCAAGCAGAACTGAGATACTGAACAGACCACAATCTTTTGTGAAGTTAGGTGATTGAGAAAGGCACAAGGAGAACGTGAATGTCCTGCTTTAAATAGTGCCATGGGGACCTTTTGCGCTTACCCAAGAGAGTGGGCAAGGCCTCAGATTAACATTTCATCAGGGAGTTAGCACCTCTGACAGTGCAGCACTCCTCTGCACTGCCTTGGAAGTTGCATTCAAATGTCTGGAGTGAGGATTGAGTGTGAAAATGTCAGAACAGGAAGCAGACCATGGGTATTTTAAGTAACTGATGGTGAGTTGCACTAACTGGTGAACCAGGCTTCAGTAGTGGTTCAAGTAACAGGAAATATTCAATTTGAATATGAACTCAACAAACCAATGGGAAACCTTGCTTACTGATGAAACTGATTCTTGTTAATTTCCAGAAGTCAAAAATAACTTTTTGTTTCTGCGAACAGATCCTCTATGGCATTGCTCATATCAGCATGGAAAATCTGATCATTTGTAAGGGCGGAGGTGTTATTTCACTATGCTGCTATTACACTGGCAACAATGCTTACCACCCTTATCCTTCAGTGTTCAGGCCGCAAGACTGAACTACTGTATATGGGAGCATCCAAAAAACCAGAAACCAGAATCTGAATCCTGCTGACAAAAGGTTGCTTATAAATTGGCAGTGACATGAGTATCCCTAGCACCGGAGCAGAAAACCGAACAGCAGGAAGTCATTACTTCTACTTCCTCCCTCTGAAACATTATTTATTCAACAGGGGGATTCCCCAGCTGCACATTGTGGTTTGACTGTTTAAATGGAGTGGATATTTTGCATGCATTGTGTTTACAATATCTGACTGAATCAGGCAAAGTGAACAAACAGAAGCCTATCAGCGTGAGATACAAGAGACGTTTTCTTGCTTTTTTTACTCTTTGCACAATGACGACAGCATGATTTGCATTGACACGGCATTTTCAGCAAGGTAAAGAGATGTAAAAGTGTTTTAGTACAGTGTCATCAGTCAAAACTAAACACAGAACAAAGGAATGAGACTTAGTCTTGGTGAACCAGTGCTTGACCCAATAGGGTTGGAGAGGGAATTCAGTACAGAGCACCATGGGAAGTCAAAGGTACAACTACCAGTGGAAGTTGTGAACATGTATAAGGAGCTGGGAAAGAAGCAACCCAGTTTTGGGATGGGAGGTGCTAACTGAGGTTGAGTCACAGACAATTTCTGAAGATGGGAACTATTCCAAGATATTATTGCCTCACTAAGATAATGATTCACAGATGTACAAGCCCGGGTACAGACTCTTCAGTCCAACTTGTCCATGCCGACCAGATATCCAAAATTAATCTAGTTTCATATCCCTCTACACCCTTCCTATTCATAAACCCATCCAGATGCCTTTTAGATGTTGTAATTGTACCAGCCTCCACTTCCTTTGGCAGCTCATTCTATACATGCAACACCCTCTGTGTGAAAAAAATTGCTGCGTTAGGTCCCTTTTAAATCTTTTCATCTCTCAGCTTAAACCTATGCCCTCTGGTTTTGGACTCCCTAACCCTGGGGAAACAACCTTGGCTATTCACTTTATCCATTAGCCCTCATGACTTTGTAAAGCTCTGTACGGTCACTCCAGAGCTTATGACACTCCAGGGGAAAAATGCTCCAGTCTATTCAGTTTCTCCTTAAAGCTCAAACCCTCCAACCTTGGCAACATCCTTGTAAATCTTTTCTGAACCCTTGCAAGTTTCACAACATCATTTCTATAGCAGAGAGACCAGACAGCATGCAGTATTCCAAAAATGGCTTAACCAATGCCCTGTACAGCCGCAACATGATCTCCCAATTCCAATACTCAATGCACTGACCAATAAAGGCAAGTGTACCAAACACTTTCTTCACCACCCTGTCCACCTGCCTACCACATGGCGTTATTCACGTTAATATTATTAGATAAAGCAGATAAATACATGGTACTGCAGCTCATAGAATAACTCAATAAGTTATCTATACAACACAATAATAATAACATATCATTAGCCAGTGCAGGGTTAGTATTTTAACCATTTCCTGACAGTACTGACCTTTGAAACCTGTCTATTAGCTTCTTTATCATCTTCTCTGTGATGCCTGGGCAGCTTGCTTCCACCATGTTAATGCTTTTCTCAAGTTCACTTATTGCTCCAGTCTTCTCTGCATTGCCTCTTTCCTGTTCCTTAAGCTGGGTGGAGAAAGATGAGTGGACCTTAGTTCAAACTGGAGTACTTTCTCTCATCATAACAAATCAGATGCCGTTAAAAGGAGCTCCCACATTTGACTCACCTCAGCAAAGAGAGGAGCAATCACAGTCGATAAACATGCCGATAACGTCTTGACATCTTGGTCCTAGAGAATGGACGAGCACCGATGTTAATAATTGCTTCAATCAGCAAGAAACATCTGGTATGAGCACATTAATGTGACCATCATGGAATTTAGAAGAATGAGGGACAATCTTATAGAAAGATGTGCAATTATGAAGGGAATAGATAAGATAGACTCAGTGAGGTTGTTTCCACTGGCTGGTGAAACTGTATCTAGGGGGCACAGCCTCAAAATAAGGGCATGCAGATTTAGGACTGAGTTAAAGGGTTGTGAATCTGTGGAATTCCCTCCCCAGTGAAGCAGTTGAGACTTCCTCATTGAATGTTTTTAAGGCAAAGATAGATAGTTTGCTGAACAGCAAAGGTATTTTGGAGAGCGGGTGGGTAAGTGGAGTTGAGTTCACGAAAACGTCAGCCATGAACCTATTAAATGGCAGAGCATGCTCGATGGGCCAGATAGTCCACTCTGGCTCCTATTTCTTGTGTTCTTGTGTTATGTAAGCCTTGAACCAAGAACTCAGAGCGAAACCAGTCACTGTTTCCATAATCCCATTCACACTACACATACTACCAAGCACAAAATACGGTGTTTGTGTTCCACTTCGAAATCCAGAGCACAAAACCCCGGGTGACAACGCCATCTTTTAGATGTGATGAGGCTTTTGATAGAGGTCCAACCTACAATCTACAGAGCAGCAGAGGACCTTTCCCAAGTCTCTCAACCAGTATTTATCTCTCAAGCAACATCGCTAACTCAGGCTAGCTGATCATTACCACAGTTGTTAGTGGGAGCTTGCTGCACAAACATTGGTTGCTGTCTTCTCTGTATTAAATAGACCACATTCACCAGTTGCTTACCATGAGAAGTCGAGGACCTAATGGCATTATTGCCAGACTGTTAGATCAAGAGGGCCAGGTAATTTTCTGAACACCCGGGTTTTAATCCACGGTGGAGTAAGAGTTGAAATTGAATTTTTAAAAACTTGGAACTAAGAATTTAATGATAACCATTGTCAACTGTTGATAAACCCATCTGGTCCACTAATGCCTTTTAGGGAAGGAAACTGCCATCCTTACCTGGTCTGGCCAACAAGTGATTCCAGACCCACAATGATATGGTTGACTCTTAACTTGGGCAATAAATGCTGGCCCAGCTAGTGATGCTCTCATCCCATGAACTAATACAAAGAAAAGGAATAAAAAACTGATGGCCACATGGCTGAGCACATGGCAGAATCTTGTTGCTCTTCCAAACCCAGTGAGCCAGCCTATTCCACTTCTGTAAACTGAACCACTCGGTTTTACAGGAAGCACAAGGAGGAAGGAGTGGGCACTGTGGAAAAGTTTTGGTTACTTACTGTTCCATTCTGCAGTTTCTTTGGGTCCGGTTTCTTTCGAACTGTGGTGAAGGACCACTCGATAGGTTTGGAGTTTTTGTTGTCCTTGTCATTGCTGCCACTAAAGGAAGAAAGAGGATGTGATTATGGACAGTGTGACAGATAGACCCAATCTCCTCAGAAGGGTGAGTGTTAACTTCTCGTTTATAGCAAAACTCCTCAATTACTGGGAGATCTTGGGCACGAATCCTTGTAGGTATTGGTCCTGTTATCTGGCAGTGGGGCTCAAACTGCACTAACATGCCACTGTTGCCATGGAGAATCGCTCACTCCCTCTCCTGTACTTCATGGAGTAGAACATGAAATAATTCAGTCAACCACTAGTCTACCCAGAGACAGGAACATTCCAGTTTGCACTCTGGATAACTGCATGCCTGAGAGGGTACCAACATTTATATCAATATGCACGAGGAGGTTGACAACTTCCTGAAAGAAGAAAGTGCTTCCCCATATCACTCTCCAACACATACTTTCAAACATTTCAGAGCTTGGTGTCAGTTGTGCTTCAGTGGTAATGCTGACCTCTGACTCACAAGGTTCACTCCAGCGACTTGAGTGCAAATTCCAGGCCAAGGTACACAGTTTAACATTGGGGGAGTGCTGCATTGGCAAGGAGCCATCTTAAGATGAGACTTTAAACTCAGGGCGTGTCTATCACCTGAATGCACATAAAGCATTCCATGGCAACATGCCCAGGAGAGCAGGAACCTCTGCCCAGCGACCTGTCCAAATGCTACCTCCAATGTCGCTAAGAAGTAGCTTAGCTCAGAAGGCTGTTCGTTCAACTCACATGGCGTGAACAGTGTCTGCAGCACATGCTACAACAGAAAGATGCAGCAATTGAAGTGTGCAACTGTGTATCAGCCTGAGTCTTTTGTGCACGTGTCTGTCCCTGTCTTTGCTTGTCTGTCTGTGTGCCTGTCCGTCTTTGTGTGTGTGTCCCTGCCTATGTGTGTGTGTGCGTGCATGCACGTATGCCTGCGTGTGCCCGTGTGTGTGTGTATCCTGAATGTGTGTCTGTAGGCATCTGGAGTTCAAAGACTAAAGGTAATATCAGGTTCATTGCTGTGATTGTATCATGAATTTCCTTGTCAAAAGTATCCTGTTCACCAACACTGTACTTCCTTTTCCAAATCAGCCTACCGTTTCCGAAATCCATACCACCCACCCTTTTCCAAATCTGTGCACCCTTCCTTTCCCAGACCCATCCCTCCATACCTTCTCCATCACCTCCACACAAACTTAAAGGTCAGTTCTCCCAATAATTCCCTACTGCATCATTGAAATGTGCTGGGGTGGATCTTCTGTACAATATATTTGGGTTTCAGATACATCCGACTCCTGATTCCAGAGGACACAGACTCATTATGTGTACTCAGTCTCCAGTAACCTGACATTCACTGGCTCCCCTTCTAGTCCCTGGGGAGATGAGTACACCAGAATCAGCAGCTAATCCATCCTGCAGAAGGTCATGGGGAGCCCTATCCTCCACCACCATCAAGACAGTATACCTCATCAGACAACGATTACAGCGCTGGGGTCTAACTCAGATTAAACCTGAATGGATGCTTGCTCATTCTTTGTCAATTCAGTTAGGTGGCGGTGGGAGATTGGGGAGTGGTGCTAGACTCTACAATGAGGATTCTTACACATCCAAGGCAACTTAAAGGGAAAGCATTTTCAGAGAAGGCTTTTCATGACAAGTCATTCCTAATTGGCCCTGAAGAGGTCATCACGAGGCATTTATTTTGCAGCAGTTTGCGATAACAAGCAGTTCTTTCAGTCAGGTCAAAGGGCAGGTTTGTCACAATATTGAGACACTGGAGTGGCCTACAGGCTGAGACCAGTTGAGGATAGCAGACTTCCTTCCCAAAAAGAAGTTTGCAAAACAGTCACTTTTACTAGGAGTGACCTACTGCTTCCAGGATAAATTACAAATTCTCTGAATGTACAGGTGGGATTTCGACTCTCGTTCACTGACTGATCAGTCTGGGCTTCTAATTCAGTGACATAACCACCACACTTCCCATGATACTTATACACTTAATGGTGAGGTCCTAGGGAACAAAGAGACCTTGGAGTGCAGGTTCATAGTTCCTCGAGTGCAAAGTCGCAGGTAGACAG
Source organism: Chiloscyllium plagiosum (assembly GCF_004010195.1). Classification (NCBI taxonomy): domain Eukaryota; kingdom Metazoa; phylum Chordata; class Chondrichthyes; order Orectolobiformes; family Hemiscylliidae; genus Chiloscyllium; species Chiloscyllium plagiosum. The sequence continues at coordinate 5,137,279 of NC_057724.1, forward strand.
GATAGTGAAGACAGCACTTAGCATGCTTTTCTTTATTGGTCATTGCATTGAGTATAGGAGTACATGTCATGACTGTACAGAATATTGATTAGGCCACTTTTGGAAATTCTGGTCTCCCTGCTTAAGGAAGGATGTTGTGAAACTTGAAAGTGTTCAGAAAAGATTTACAAGATGTTGCCAGGATTGGAGAATTTGAACTTAGGAAGAGGCTGAACAGGCTGGTGCTGCTTTTCCCTGGAGCGTCGGAGACTGAGGGCTGAGCTTACAGAAGTTTATAAAGTAGTGAGGGGCATGGATAGGGTGAATAGCTAAGGTCTTTTTCCAAGGGTAAGAGTCTAAAACTACAGGGCATTGGTTTAAAGTGAAAGGGAGGGAAATTTGAAAAGGGACCTAAGGGGCAACTTTGTCATGCAGAGTGGTGCATGTATAGACCGACTGCCACAGTAGGGGGTGGAGGCTGGTACAACACTCAAAAGGCATCTGGGATGGGTACATGAGTTGGGAGGGTTTTGAGGGATATGACCAAATTCTGGCAAATGGAACTAGATTCATTCAGGATATCTGATTGGCACAAAGCACTTACGAATCTGACTCGTCCGAACTGGAGTCATCATCACTGTGTCCTTCTGCCTTCCACCTCTTGTACCCGTCAATTAGTTCTGTTAAATAAGAGGTCTTCTTGCAGTTTTTAATGATGAACTTGTGCTTGAGCAGTTCCTTGGCTGTCGGACGCTGAGCAAATATGGAAAGACAGATTGATGGTTAAGCATATTCTGTTTCCCAGGAACACGTACTGACAGGGCACAATGCTTTTGCTGATCCATACTAAGGGTCTGATGGCTTTGTGTGAAGCAACTCCTCAGGGGAAAAAAAAATCTGTCTGTGCACCAAAGCAAAATGTAACCACAAGTATTAATTCTGGACACCATTATGCCTGTACTGTTTGCACTGATACAAAAATACAAGATCTGAGCTCTGACTGCACTGAGACAATCAGGTTTTAAATCCCTAGTTTATATAGTTTTAAGCCAGGTACAGCTAAAATCCACAAATAACTGACAGCACAAAGAGTATGGATCTGTCAGGGAATGGCAGGATTTCTCCAGAGATGTGGCATTCAAGGAATGCAGCACTCAATCGTGAATTCAGGCTCTTAGATCAGTAGTTTCCAACCTTTCTTTGGGTAAGGATCCCTGGAATATATGGTGAAGTACTGTGGAATTCCAACACCCTCTCCCTCCTCTTCTCCCAATGCAAACACCACAGAATTGCTATGGTGCATCCATTGTGCAGAGTGCAACGGTTAAGTGACTTGTTTTTTCCATTCAATTTAAGAAAAATGCACATTGAAAAATCTAGTATGATGTTCATCTTGACCTGAAAATGGCACAGCATCCTTTTGGGATAATCAGGAAAACGCTGGGTGAGAAGCATGGCATTAAATACTTACAAAGGAAGGGTCCTTATTCAAACAGGCGTCAACAAACTCCTTAAAGGACTTGCTGAACTCTCCACTGAGAGTTGGTGGGTTGTTTTTGGGTATAAGAAATAGCACTCTCATCGGATGCATGTCTGAGTTGGGTGGCTCGCCTTTGGCCAGCTCAATGGCTGTAATTCCCAATGACCAAATGTCTGCCTGCAAAAAGCAGAGAGAGATGTTGACATACTATGCAATTACAACATAACACAGGGTCACTACAATACTGTGGTTCAGCTTAATAACAGAGGTATGCAGACATCATAGTCATCTAACGTGAACAGATAGAACATTACAATGCGGTATAGGCCTTCGGCCCTCGATGTTGCGCAAATTTGTGGAACCAATCTGAAGCCTATCTATCCTTCATTATTCCAATTTCATCCATGTGTTTTATCCAATGATCATTTCAATGCCCTTAAAGTTGACAAGTCTACGACTGTTGCGGGCAGAGCGTTCCCCGCCCAGACTACTCTCTGAGGAAAGAATGAGAAAAGAAAAAGGGGAAAAGGAATGAAAGGCAGATTGCGTAATGGAGAGAAATAGTGAGCACAAGAACGAGAGAAAAGGAAAACATGTAAAAGATAGAGACAGAAAATGGATTGGATGTGCCATCCGGAATCCCAGGAACTTGCTACGGTGTTACAACCAAATAAAAACAATTTGAAATCAATAGGGTGCTTTCATAACCCTGCCAAACAGGTTGAGAATCAAATACAAGGCAGAGAGTGCCAGAGAAACTTCCAAAGAAGAGTCATACTGCACTTGAAACGTTAACTCTGTTTCTTCCTCCACAGATGTTGTCAGACCTGAGTTTCTCCAGCACTTTCTGTTTTTATTTCAGATATCTACAGAACTTTGTTTTTATACCAGATAGAGTATCAATTTGCACATTTTTTCGACACACACACAAACACAATGGCACGGGGGGGAGAACAGGAGAGATTCGTGGTCAGCTATATGATCGAAAGAAATTGAAGCCTCTGCCACCACTACAGCGTGCATGTGTACTATCTTGCCACGCAACTTGGACCCCTTCGTGATCTGGTCAGCTCAGTTGGCTGAAAGGCTGTTGTGGATGGGACCAACTCCATGGGATTCAATCCTCATTCTGATTTGATCCCTACCTTCTTATTCTACCCATGGTAAAGGCCGTGGCACTATGGGTCAGGATGTGGAGGTGCTGGTGTTGGACTAGGGTGGGAAAAGCTAAAAATCACACAACACCAGGTTACAGTCTAACAGGTTTATTTGGAAGCACCAGCTTTCAGGGCGCTGCTCCTTCATGTAACTTCAGGTAACTAGTGGGGGTGGATCATAAGACACGGAATTTATAGCAAAAGATCATAGTGTCATGCAACTGTGATGATATATCGAGCAAACCAGATTGCTGTTAAATCTTTCATCTTTAAGAAAGAAAAAGGTGATTTCTCAGCTCAGACAATGCATTAAAGGTGTGAGGTTAGAGTCTTCTGCATTCCAATCTAGTCAGACTGGTTCTATTTTCAAAGTAGGAGTTTATAAATATGTTATATGGATTGACTGGCTGCAAATTGTGCACTTTTTGAACAAAATAGAATGTATCTGCAAATACAATTCTGTAGATGAAGGTGGGGGGGGTTATGGTGATAGGTCGGAGAGGAGGGGATAGGTGGGAAGAAAGATGGCCAGGTTGGACAGTTCAAGAGGGCGGTGCTGAGTTGGAGGGTTGGATCTGGGGTGAGGGGAGATGAGGAAACTGGTGAAGCGACGTTGATGCCGTGTGGTTGGAGGTTCCCAAGGTGGAAGATGAGGTGTTCTTTCTCTGAGCATTGGGTGGTTAGGATTTGGCAGTGGAGGAAGTGCAGGATTTGCATGTCCTTGGCAGAGTGGGAAGGGAAGTTGAAGTGAGTGGCCACAGGGCAGTGGGGTTATTTAGTGTGGGTGTCCCGGAGATGTTCTCTGAAATGTTCCGCACATTGGCACCCTGTCTCCCCAACGTAGAGGAGACCACATCGAGAGCAATAGATGCAGTAGATGAGGTGTTCGGATGTGCAGGAAGATCTCTGTGGGACGTGGAAGGATCCTTTGGGGCCTTGGATAGAGGTGAGGGGGGGAGGTATGGGCGCAGGTTTTACACCTCTTGCGATGGCAAGGGAAGGTGATGGGAGTGGAGGGTGGATTGGTGGGGGGAACGAAGGAGTTGCGGAGGGGTGGGGAGGGAAATACATCTCTGGTGGTGGGATCTGACTGTAGGTGGCAGAAATGGCAGATGATGACGCTTTGTATTTGGAAATTAGTGGGGTGGAGGTGAGGACTGGACAGGGGGCAGGAAACAAGGCTTAGGAAGGACATTCCAGAGCTTGGAACATTTACAGTTCAAGGTAGTGGTGAAGTAGCAATAGTCAGGGATGGTCAAGAGGCCATCACTGGAGGAGTGCAGAGAAGATGGAGGATGGTACAGGGGTTGGAGAGTGTGACAGAGGAAGCAACAAGCCAAGCTATAGAAGAACTTGACAAGGAGGATGAGGATGTTAAAACAAACCAGTTGCTGAAATCAATGTGGATCAATGAACACAGATTGGGAGGGGGATAGGGAATGGGAGAACAGGATTTGGTAATGTGCAGGGGTAAAATGCCTCAATATTTGGAGCGAGGGGCAACTCAAGAAAGCAGAATTCAGCTTTGAAATGCCAGCAAAGAGCCAGAGCAGATATGATGGGTTCTAACAATGGGCCCATTGATTTTGGGGCCTGAGCTGTTGTCCCATACTTACCTTGGAGTCATAAGCAGATTGCTGAATGACCTCGGGTGCCATCCAGAAAGGAGTACCGACAAAAGTGTCCCGTTTAATTTGCGTGTCAGTCAGCTGACCAGCCACACCAAAGTCCGCCAACTTCACATCACCTTGTTCCGATAACAAGACATTGGCAGCTGGATAAGCAAGAGAAGATAGACAAAAGGGTGAGAAGTCGTTCTCAGCGCACTACACAGGACTGAGAGCTGACCGAGCCCAGCATTACCTTTAATGTCCCTATGAATCTTTTTCTCGGAGTGCAGATAATCCAAGCCTTTGAGGATTTCCTTCAGCATGGTTGCAATTTGGAATTCATCAAAGGGCCCAGCTTGGAGCTGAAAGAGAAAAGCTCATTACAAACCTGTAACTTGGCTTAATAATCCGATCCCACCTTCTAACAGGTTTAAATGCACAGATCTATCTGAATGTCCTGGTGAATTGTTAGTTGAAGCGTCAGAAGCCTTTACAATATTCAGAGGCAAATGTGTAAATATTGACTGAAGGAATCCCAGTAGGTCTGATGGCGTGGTCCTCACATAACATTGTTCACAGCTCACAAAAGAGTATGCACAGTGGGAGACGGGAGCCAAGCTTGCAGAAAGCTCAGAAGGACATTGGTTAATTAGATTAACAGACTGGCCCTCAAAGAACCTCATGACTGATCTGGTTGTTGCTCCAACTCCATTTCTCTTTCTCTGCCTCTCCTCCACGCCCCACCCCACCCTCCAACACCATTCTTGCCTATCAAAATTTCATTCAGTCTTGATCCAACCTCCTCGCTTTCTGGGGAAGTGAATTTCAAGTATTTATTGGCTTAAATTTGTTCATACAACAGCATCTCTGGGCAGTCCATATTTACCACACTCAGCATACACAAATTACATTATTGTTCAAATCTGTCATTATTTTCTCTTGTTGCAGACCTTATGACTACAATTAAAATGTTCATCTTCTCTATAACCATTCATATCTTGAATGCATTCATAAAATCTTCTTGCCACCAAACATTCCTCCTTCTGCAGCCTCTCCTCTGTCCCTCGGCTCACTGGCCCTAGCTTTTAACTTGGTGAGCCTATAAAGCTAGAGCAGCTTCATTGATCCCAAAGCAATTACACCCATCGAAGGACATTTCAAAATGAAGTTACTGTTGTCACGTAGGTATCAGTTGCAAAGACTGTATCTTCTATTTTTTTCTGTAATTTTGATTGTAGTCTGAAATGCACTGTTTAAAAAGTCCATTCCCTGACACTCATTCTAAGTGCTATTTACACTGCTGCTGCTACAGCCAGTGGGTGTGTATGGAGAGAGATTCAGCTGGCAACAGAAAGCTGATTGGTTTGTGGAGTTGGTGACCAGTTGTTGAGGATAAAGGCATTCTGCCTGTCAACAATTGTGATTGGCTCCCAGGCAACTGAATAGCTTGTGAGTGTGAATGTTTGGTCATTGGACCTTCAAATCGGAAAGAGCTATCCTTTTCTCTGGAGTAAAACGCCCCTCAAGCCTGAAGTAAGGCAATTTATTTTCCCTTATCAGTTGCTGTACTAGAATTAGAATTAGCTTTGTCACATGTACTCCCATGAGTACAGTGAAAAGTTTACAAGTCACCACTTACAATGCCATCTTAGGTACAAAGGTACTGATTCTTAAGTGCAAATCGTTAGGAACGCATTAGAAAAATGAAGAAATAAAACATCTGGAAATGTTATAGACCTTTACACCATCTTAGGTATAAAAGCACAAAACTGTGGGAATACACTAGAAAGATAAAGAAGGAAAAAGTTAAGAATAACTGTCCTTCCAATCCAGTTCACATCAGCACCTAGCCCCCAGACCAGGCCAAGCTTCACCTCCAGGATCTCAAACTCATGAGTGCTGGAAATCTGCACTGAGGCTGAGAATCCTCATTGGCTTCACCTTGAGGCTCTCAAGGCTGGGAGTCTGGATGACTGCAGACCCAACAACATTCAAGTAGCTTGAGATCATCCAGGACAAAGCAGCATGCTCAATTGGCACAATATCCACAAACATCCATTACGTCCACCACTGACTCTCAATAGCAGCAGTATGTACTATCTACAAGACGCGCTGCAGAAATTCACCATTGATCCTCAGGCAGCACCTTCCAAACCTATCTAGAAGGACAACGAAAGAAGATACATTGGAATACCACTACCTTCAAGTTCCCCTCCAAGCACTCATCATCCCGATTTGCAAACATATCATCTTTCTTTCAGCATTGCTGGATCAAAATCTTAGAGTCCCCTCCCTAATAACATTGCGGGTCAAGCCACAGCAGGTTGACTGCAATAGGCCAAGAAGACAGCTCACCTCCACCTACTCAAGGGGCAATTCAAGACAGGCAATAAACGCTGGGCCCAGCCACTGTCACCCACATCCCACAAATGAACAAATAAAAAGGTGAATACCCACAGTTTGTAATTGTTTATCTGTAGCTATTATTTGTTTATTTGGAATAAATAGCAACTTTTATTAAACCTTTAACTTTTGTGAGGACTCTGGGAATAGCAAGGCTGGATTTCCAGCACACTAACCCAGTGGGGTGTAACACAGCTATGACTCATTTAGGGTGTAGCTTTGCTCGCTGAGCTGTAGGTTTGATATCCAGACGTTTCATTACCTGGCTAGTTAACATCATCAGTGGCGACCTCCAAGTGAAGCGAAGCTGTTGTCTCTTGCTTTCTATTTATATCTTTCTCCTGGATGGGGTTCTAGCCAATCACAATGAGCGCAGGATTTCCAGTGTAGAAAAAGACACTTCCCAGGAAGTATGCTTATCTATAATGGTAGACTGCGCTGAGCAGAGCAAAGTGGGGCTGAGCTCATTATATTGATAAGAATAATGAATGACGAATTTTTAAAAGATTTTATCTAATAAATGCTGTCAAGCTCGAATGGCAAAACTGCGGAAATTGTGCTCAATAAGTTCCTCGCAAAAAAAGAGTTGATATAAATATATAAATAGAAAGCAGGAGACAACAGCTTCGCTTCACTTGGAGGTCGCCACTGATGATGTTACCTAGCCAGGTACTGAAACATCTGGATATCAAACCTACAGCTCAGCGAGCAAACCTACACCCTAAACCTCAACCTGAGCTACAAACCTTCACAAACCTTGTATGGCTCATTTGTTAAGCAATAATGAACACTAATTGTGGCTCTTTACGGAGCCTGCCCTCCACATTATTGTCACAAAATCATATTCCCCCCCATGACCAGCATTGGCTACCAATCACCAACAATTCTTACCTTATTAGATTAGATTACTTACAGTGTGGAAACAGGCCCTT
>NC_057724.1:5144855-5157372 GCF_004010195.1 Chiloscyllium plagiosum
TGGCCAATTCACCTAACCTGCACATTTTTGGATTGTGGGAGGAAACCGGAGCACCCGGAGGAAACCCACGCAGACACTGGGAGAATGTGCAAACTCCACACAGAGAGTCGCCTGAGGCGGGAGTTGAACCCGGGTCTCTGGCGCTGTGAGGCAGCAGTGCTAACCACTGTGCCACCGTGCCGCCCACCATGGGTTCCCTCCCATGCATTGGAAATTTAATTTCAGCTTCACTGCATTACCTCTCACTCTAACTCCATCTGAGACTTTATCATTCATTACTCCAATGCCATCTCTCTCTCTCAGAATCTTTTGTGCACCCGTTTTTCCCCTTGAATGCTATGTCCTTGTTTCCAACCCCACTCTGGGTTTGTTGAACCTCTGCTCAATGGCACTGGGCTGGGTTCTGTTTACGTGGAACTCGTGCGACCTGGACAAGTGCCGCCTTACCCAGAAGCGGTCCCAAAGTCCCAGAATTCTAACGCCCTCCCTCATGTGCCATCTTCCCTGTCCAAAATTCGTATGAACTCTATAAATAGAAGAATAGAGCTAGAGTCATACAGCATGGAAACAGACATGTAAGGCCAACTTATCCATGTTGAGCAGGTATTCTAAACTGAACTAGTCCCATTTGCCTCCATTTGGCCCATATCTCTCTCAACCCTTGCCTTTGTATCCATAACCTATCCAAATGTCTTTTAACTGTTGTAATTGTACTAGCCTCTACCACCTCCTCTTGCAGTTCCTTCCACACATGTACTACCCTCTACATGGAAAAAGTTGCCCCTCAGGTCCCTTCTAAATCTTTCACTTTAAATTTATGCACTCTAGTTTTGGAGTCCCCTACCCAGGGAAAAGACCTTTGCTAATCACCTCATCTACACCCCTCATGATTTTATGTATCCCTATAAACCCACCCTTCCGACGCTACCAGCCTCTCGTTATAACTCAAATCCTCCAGCCCCGGCAACATCCTTCTTTACATGGCAGGGGGAATAGGAGGTCCCTTAAACTTTCCTGAAATATCTCATCCCACTTCCTACCCAGATCATTGGTAGTGATACAGACTGTGATCTCTGGCTCTTCGCACTTCTCCCTTCGAGATTCTCCAGCCGCTCAGTGATGTCCTCACACAAGAATCAAGAGGTAATAGAGTATCTTGGATTAAGGTCTGCATCACAGAAACACCTATCTGCTCCCTTAGCTACTAAATCTCCTGAGACTGTTGCCTTTCCAATCTTGCCCCTGTCCAACCGAGTAAACTACGTAGACTTGGTTTCAGAGAAACCATTGCAGTCAGCCCTATTAGGAACTGCATACAGGTTGGAAAGTCAGCTGCACTAACTGCCCGTGTGGAGACAGCACCCACTCTCCCCCTCTGTCTCCACATCACTAAGCTGCAAAATGACCACATCAAGAAACAAGTTAACCACAAAACTCTCAGCCCCCAGATCCACTTGGAAAGAATGATGAGGAGCACCTTAAATAGCAAGTACTATTAATTCAGTGCACAGTGGTAACAGTTGGTAAAATGTGTTTGCAGATAGAGTCTCATTTAAACCAGTAGCAACTGTTGAAGCATAATTCACCTATATTTTCTACATTGAAATATCAAGTATGTGCAAAATTAAAACATCTAATTTTGAATCTCTCAAGAGAAATTCATTGGACGATTCAGCATCATGTTCCAGTTTATTCCAATATCGGGGTTGATTTGGTTCAATTGCTTCATTATTCTGAGTCACTGCTAGAGGGCGTGCAAAGATTCTAGGTTGGAATTTCACAATCACATTGGCAAATCAGACAAAGAACTGAGTACCATATAGTATGAAAGATTTAACTCAGCAGCTCAAATGGTCACTGATGCTCCCCTTACCATTCAAACCCAGCTCTACAGGGTAACTGCAAGACCACAACATACTTGTAATACAACTCAGCGCGGCTGAGAGAGAAAGTTACCACCAGTTACCCTCCCTGGGAAAAACCTGCAGTCATCCTCAAACAGGCAGCAAGACACAAAGCAGCATTTAAACAGCAGTAGCACAACCGTTCCATTTATTACTCAACATCTTTCTGCACAATCATTTACACAATGCATTAGAAACAGGTCACGCCATTTCCTCACTTCCTCTGTGGCCACAAAACAATCCAGCAACATATACAGCGTCCCAAAGTAAACCAAATGCAGTGGTATTACAGAGCAAGGGAACGCAATGGTGCAGACGTTGGAAACAGGAGAGTGGTCCTCTCCAGCCAGGAAGTGTACATCCATTCTCTGGATGATATCTGAAACCTGGCCTGGCACAGTGTGATTGGGTAACAAATTGCACAAAACACCAGAATGAATTGAGCTCCTGCCACCATCTCCACCCTCAGGTTGTTTCGGGGGTGTCAATAATCAGCGTTCCCTTTGTAAATTAAAATACACTGCCATTGCAAGAGGTCTGTGTGTTCCTCATAATGATGATGCACTGCTCCAAGACTACACCTATACCACTCATACCGGCTTATTTCTGGCTCAAAAGGTTTCACTCCTAAACCTTGGGCAGGGTTACATGTGCTGGAGAGGGAAATAAACCAAACCAAGACAGAAATGGCTGGAGAAACTCAGCAGGTCTAGCATCAACTGTGGAGAAAAGGCAGAGTCTAACAGATGAAGGGTTACGGGACCCAAATTGTTAACTCTGCTTTCTCTCTCCACAGATGCTCTCAAACCTGCTGAGTTTCTCCAGCCATTTCTGTTTTTGTTTCAGATCTCCAGCATCTGCAGTTTTTTGTTTCATGTCAGGGAATAACCCAAAGTCATCTCTTTCTGGTCAAAGAGGGAGGACCAGCAAAAATCTACACGCTCAACTCCTTTGATCAGACCTGGAAGTTAAAAGGGGAGAAACCTAGGGGTGTCGCACAGTTGACACCAACAAAATAAATGATAACGTGCATGAGTGTACAATCTCCACTTTTGTAGTGCCTTCCACTGCCTTGATCTTTCACTAAATGACAGACAATTTAGTCTTCGTGTAGCTGTCTGTACTCAGGTCTATTCCAATACACAATGAATAAATGAGCAAAAAGAGAAAGAATGACTAATAGTTTCAGTTTATTGGTGGAAATATGGCCAGGAAGTGTCAGGTAACTTCTAACTTGAGCACTAGCTTATCAATGCTGAATGAGCAGTCAAGAGTGTGACCACAATAGGGCCTCGTGGTGAAGCCAGGTTTCAACATAAAGTAGGAAGGCTGCTCATACTGTCAATATGATTCCAGCACAGCCCACTGCCCAAGAACTAAAGAAGCCACAAGTTGGCACATGACATACAAAGCCTTCTGCATAACAGGAAGCTAGACAGGGTCAAAAGTAAACAAACATTAAGGTAATCAGAGGAAGGGTCACATGACCAGAAACATTAACTCTGATCTCTCTTCACAGATGCTGCCAGACCTGCTGAGCTTTTCCAGCAACTCCTGTTTTTGTTTCTGATTTACAGCATCCGCAGTTCCTTTGGTTTTTATTGAGGTAATCATGTTTCGCATCTTGAAAATTTGCAATTCTCCACCTGAGGTAGAGGACAGCACCATTAATCAAAAGGATATCTCACCCGGTTCCTACTTTGTCGGCATCAACCCACTTTCATTCTCTCTGTTGAAGAGCTATGAAGAATGCAAAGGAACCATTAACCCAGGCGGTTTAAAGCTCCAGTGTGTTAGATAGGATTCAATGGGGTCTGGGGAAACTGATGAAACACTGATGGCAGGGTAAGTACAATCACCGCCTGGTGTACTTATACAACCCATGTGTTACATTTAATTCAATTCATCTTCCTCACAGGAACAGGCTCTATCACATCACCTAGCCATTCCCAGCTGACAGTTTCACCTCCCACTGATTAAATAAAAAGCCAGGAACTGTTGCTGCTCACAGTGAGTTGGAGGTTTCTCCTCAAAGCTGGAGACCACAGCTCAGACTCTTCACATTTGCAACGTAAGACGAGCTCTCAACAGGACGATAACTGGAATGTCACTGAATCCTGCACTCATCCAATAGAAACTCAGGCAGAATAACAGGGAGGACAGAAGGGAGATACACGCTTCTAAAACGCAATTATTGACTTCAAGAGGGATATTCATGACAACAACAATTTCCATTCATGTAGCACACTCTGTCAGCTGAGCTCCTGCTTGCCTGCCAACGAGTTGGTGATAAGACAGAATGTATGGAGGATAAACAATAAATAGTTTCCTCACTCAGCAACCCACGGCCTCTCTCAACCATGGAAAATCTCTTGCTGGCCTCACCCCTCACCGATACTCTGTCCCTTTCCAGAGAGCTGAGCCCAAAATCAGGAACGACGCCCCAATTTAGCGCTGAAGGGCTGCAGCATTGTCAGAGGTGCTGCCTTTTGGATTGAAGGTTAAACTGAGGCCTGCATGCTTATCAGCAGGTATCAAAGACCCTACAGCAACACTGAGATATTCCCAGTGTCCTAGCCAATGTTTGCCTCTCAGCCAATCTCAACAGATTATCAGATTGTCATTACATTGTGGCAACTTGCTATGTGTGAATCTAACTGCTAGGATTCAAATGCAATCATGACTGTACTTCAGAACCATTTAGTTACATATAAAGGTTACAGCAAGGCCTGAGATTATGGAACATTCTGTTATGTTCATATTCCTGCGTAGCAAAATGAAACACAAAACTATCGTGGACTAAAGACAAGAGGTAGTCAGATCATGATCACTAACACAGAACTATCAACATTAAACCAAGCATAGAATAAAATGGAAGGAGCAGAAACTATTCATCAGAATTGTTACCAGAGTGCGTGGAGACTGTGTTTCAGTGTCGGTACAGTAATATGCAATCTATTCAGAGTTTTATGGTGTAACCAAACCCTATGTTGCCATCTTAAACAAAAGCTGCTTATTTGTCCTGATTTTATGCATTGGCTCCTAGATTGTGCTGGAGTGTGAGCAAATCCACTCAGGGTTTTGCTATTAGACACTGCTGTGAGTAATCCAAAAGGACGATCAATGGAACATTCCCCTCTGTTTCACTCTAATTGGATAATCACCTCTCAGGGGCTGCTGCAATGCCGGGGTACACAGTGGAGTGCTAGCACCCACACCATGTGCTGGATGCTACCTCATGCTGGAATGCAGTGGATCGTGGGTAATACAGCCTCCATTATTGGATGATCAATAAATTGGGCAACCAAACTGGCAGCTCAAAAGGAGGAGGCAATCACAGGTGGTTATGTTATGAACCTTGCAGGAATATGGTCCAATCAGTGTGGGCAATCCAACATAGGGAACTTTTACTTGAAGTATACACAGAAACAGAGAACAGAGCAGGTAGAAAATAAAGTTCAGAATCAAGTTCAGACAATGTACACTTGTCAGGATAATCAACATTATCTAAGCTTCAAAACATTCCAAGATTTTGTATCCCCCAGATTCAATGAGGGTGGGGGTTATGTGGAAAGAAACCATTAGCAAATTAACATGTGGACAAGTCTCTGCTTTAAAAAGCCATACGTTACTAACATTTAGCACTGTTACAGCACAGTAGGCCATTCAGCCCTTTAGGCCTGAATCAGCTCTCCAAATGAGAGCTCTCTTGTGCCATTCTTCCTTGTCTCCAAACACAAGGTAGCTCTAATCAGATCCATTGAGAATTCCAATACAGATCCTCTATGATGATCAATGGATAAATTGAATACTTACCAAATCCAAGGCTGAACCACCTCCCAAATATTCCATGATGATCCATAACTTCGTCCCCTGTGGAGAGAAAGGTACGTAAATAAGATTAGTTTCTCTACAGTGTGGAAACAGGCCCTTCGGCCCAACAACTCCACACCGACCCTCCAAACAGTAACCTACCCAGACCCATTTCCCCCTGACTAATGCACCTAACACTATGGGCAATTTAGCATGGCCAATTCACCTGACCTGCACATCTTTGGACTGTGGGAGGAAACCCACGTAGACACCGGGAGAATGTGCAAACTCCACACAGACAGTCGCCCAAGGCTGGAATCGAACCCGGGTCCCTGGGGCTGCAAGGCAGCAGCGCTAACCACTGAGCCACCGTGCCGCCCAATAATTAGCTGGAATGATCAGAGGTGGACACATATTAGAGTCCAGATCTTCACATTCAGTCCCTTTTTATAAGCTGTGAGTGACAATGTGAGCTGCTTATTTGGTTGGACTGCAATTTCTTGTCCTTTTACTTAAACTGTAGATCTTGGCATTGAAGACGACTTTGGAACATTCAAAAACATCTTTCCAAAAATGGGGAGGGTTGACCGAACGTCATCATGTGGTGACGTAGGTGGCTACATTCCTGCCCGCCAGGTAGAGGTGTGCGTGTGTGTGTCTGTTGTTTTAAGTTTCGTCAAGTCTTCCTGTGGATTATAAAATAAATGCAACCCTAAACATGTATTTGTGAGCTGAAGGTCACAAAATAAGTATAACCCAAAGATGCTTTGACTGGCTGAATCTGGGGATGGACTTGCACACCATTCGTTAGCCGAAGCACGCACAAAAGAGAATGGTTTTATTTGCTGTGATCTATTTCTGTTGGCATTTATCCTGATTTGGCCTTGGGTTACTGCTCACCTAAAACTGTCCTGCAGGAGCACTGTGGAGTTTCCACCTTAACAGGTTAACTACGACTGGGTTCATGCCAACAGATCTGTCCTAGTCCTGCTGTAGTGTTCCAAAGAAGCACAACATATGCTTGAGGAACATCATTACATTTTCCACTTTGGCACTTGACACCCTCAAGGCGTCAATATCGAACGGCATAACTTCAGAAACTGACTGCATTGTAGCTTCATTTTGTTTACTCTGCCCTCAGTAAAGGGGTGAAAATGTGTTGCTGGAAAAGCGCAGCAGGTCAGGCAGCATCCAAGGAGCAGGAGAATTGACGTTTCGGGCATGAGCCCTTCTTTCCTGAAGAAGGGCTCATGCCCGAAACGTCGATTCTCCTGCTCCTTGGATGCTCCCTGACCTGCTGCGCTTTTCCAGCAACACATTTTCCGCTCTGATCTCCAGCAGACCTCACTTTCTCCTCAGTAAAGGGGACCCACTCTCTCCGTTTCACACGTTCATTTACACCCATTTAATACCTCGTTTTCTCTTTCTTCACCGTTAACGATCAGACTTTCACATAAGAGAAAGTGATGAAGACTGGTAAAATTCCAACATTTAAAAGACATTTGAATGGGTACATGAACAGGGAAGGATTTAGAGGGATATGGACCAAGTGCAGGCAAATGGGACTAGATTAATTTAGGATATCTGGTCAGTACAGACGAATTGGACCGAAGAGTCTGTTTCCATGCTGTACAGCTCTATGACTCTAATCCCTACAGTGTGGAGGCAGGCCATTTGGCCCATTGAGTCCATGCCACCCTTCCAAACAGCATCCCTCTAAACCCAAATCCCTACCCACTCCTGTAACCCTGCATTTCTAATCAGCCTAACCTGTACATCCCTGGACACTATGGACAATTTAGTACAGCCAATCACCTAACCTGCACATCTTTGGACTGTGGGAGAAAACTGGAGCACCCAGAGGAATCCCATGGGATGAATGAGCAAACATCACACGGACAGTCGCCCGAGGCTGGGATCAAACTGGTTCCTTGGTGTTGCGAGGCAGTAGTGCTAACCACTGAGATCTAAACAATTGCTCTTTTACTCTGGACCACTTCTGCTCTCTTGCTCCTCCTCTGTCTCTGGCAAATGTACATTAAAAAGCAACAGCAATTTTCAACACCTTTCAATTCCGAAGAGGAATTATAACCAGACTGGAAACAGTAACCTGTACCACAGATTCTGCCAGATTGGCCGAATTTCTCCAGCATTCTGTACATTTATTTGAGAAACTAAATTGTAAAGTGGCTGCAAAAATGATCTAGTGAGATTATAAGTATCGGTGAAAATATGGCAGGTGGGTTACAAGGTAGGGAACTCCGAAGCTTTGCACTTTTGTTGGGAAAAGCAGAAGTTTTTTATTTAAATGGTGTGGGACTAGGCAATGTCAGCATTCACGGGGATCTGGATAGTTCTCTTCACAAATCACTCACAGGTAGGAAGCCAAGTGTCTTTGTGAAGGTAATTAAATAAGGAAAGCTCACTATATTCTTACCAGACAATACCACTGCTCACTCATTAGAGTACAAATATTTTCCTACTATTGTACAGTGCCTTGGAAAGATCATGGATGGAATGTTACGAGAGATTTTGAGCTCCTAAAGTCAGGAGATATTTGCCTTAGAAAGATTGCAATGATTCCTGGAATGTAGGGAGATTGCATTGGCCAGACCAAAAGTACCCTGGAGGCAGAGAAATTGAGAAACATTGAACCAAAACGTTAAATCTGATTCTCTCTCCACAGATGCCGTTGAGCACTTCCAGCATCCTTTTTAAAGCTTATCTTAGATTGTCAGTACCTGCATTGTTTTGTTTTTCCATTTTCTTCAGAATTCAGAAGAACGTGAGATGGCCCCCATTAAAACATGGGCTATGACTGAGAACATAATAAAGGTAATGTTCTGGGACACCCTTTTAAATTTAGTGGGCAGCACGGTGGCACAGTGGTTAGCACTGCTGCCCCACAGCGCCAGAGACCCGGGTTCAATTCCCTCCTCAGGCGACTGACTGTGTGGAGTTTGCATGTTCTCCCCGTGTCTGCGTGGGTTTCCTCCGGGTGCTCCGGTTTCCTCCCACAGTCCAAAGATGTGCAGGTCAGGTGAATTGGCCATGCTAAATTGCCCGTAGTGTTAGGTAAGGGGTAAATGTAGGGGTATGGGTGGGTTGCGCTTCGGCGGGTCGGTGTGGACTTGTTGGGCCGAAGGACCAGTTTCCTCACTGTAATGTAATGATGGCAAACCATGGTGGGTTGACTGTTAGAAATCAAAGGAAGGCTTAGGCTGTTTTGCCGAGGAGACGGTGCAAGGGATTTATACTTAGAGACACCGACAGAAGCCTGTGTGCTACCAGTGCAGACTTATTCCTCAAAATCCCAGTGTTGTGTCTCAACAATCCATGAATGTGAAGATGAAAGCAAGTTAGGGTCAACAATAACACATCAACAGTATAACCTTGAGGCAAGATGAATGTGTTTCATGTTGGTGTGTAGAGGAGAATAGTGAAAGGCAGGTTTGAAATCAGGTTTGCAGACTTCCTTTTACATCCGGGCAAGTAACAGACAGGCAGAAGTTATTGTGTGGAGTGCAGACAGGAAAAGCTGCGTGGCTTTGTAAACCATCATGACTGAATGTAGAAGGGAAGAAGTGACAAATCTCACAGACATCTAAGGATTCTGAGAAATTAGTTCTGATGTTCAACTTTTACAGATGCACCAAAGAAAGCATTCTATCTCGATGCATCACAGTTGGGTACGGCAACTGCTCTGCCCAAGACTGTAAGAACATACAGAGTGTTGTGAACACAGCCCAGTCCATCAGACAAGCCAACCTTCCATCCATTGACTCCATCTATACTTGGAAAGGCAGCCAACATCAACAAAGATCCGTTCCATCCCATCCCATTAATGCTCTCATCCAATTTCTTTCATCAGGTGGAAAATACAAAATCTTAAACACATGTACCAACAGGTTCAAGAACAGCTTCTTCCCCATTATTAGATATCTGAATGGACCTCTCAAATTCCAAATCTAATGCTGATCTGGACTTTTGTGAACATTCTTTGCAGCCATAATGTTGTATTCTTTGCTCTGTTCAATTAACCTATGATCTTTGTATGGTATGACCTGCCTGGACTGCACGCAAAACTAAACTTTTCACTGTACTTAAGCATATAGAGTCATAGAGATGTACAGCATGGAAACAGACCCTTCAGTCCAACCCGTCCATGCCAACTAGATATCCCAATCCAATCGAGTCCCACCTGCCAGCACCCGGCCCATATCCCTCCAAATGCTTCTTATTCATATACCCATCCAAATGCCTCTTAAATGTTGCAATTGTATCAGCTTCCAACACATCCCCTGGCAGCTCATTCCATACATGTACCACCCTCTGCGTGAAAAAGTTGCTCCTTAGGTCTCTTTTATATCTTTCCCCTCTCACCCTAAACCTATGCCCTCTAGTTCTGGACTCCCCGACCCCAGGGAAAAGACTTTGTCTATTTATCGTATCCATGCCCCTCATAATTTTGTAAACCTCTATAAGGTCACCCCTCGTCCTCCGACACTCCAGAGAAAACAGCCCCAGCCTGTTCAGCCTCTCCCTGTAGCTCAGATCCTCCAACCCTGGCAACATCCTTGTAAATCTTTTCTGAACCCTTTCAAGTTTCACAACATCTTTCTAATCGGAAGGAGACCAGAACAATAATAAATCAAAAAGCAGCCAGTTGTTGAGGAAGAAGTGCTGGGATAGACTTTCAATCTTACTTATCCATGGGTGTGGGTATTGCTGGCTAAGCTAACATCTACTGCCCATTATTCATTGTCCAGAGAGCAGTTGAGAGTCAATCACATTGCTGTGGGTCTGGAGTCACATGTAGAATCATAGAATCCCTACAGTGTGGAAACAGGCCATTTGGCCCAACAAGTCCAAACTGACCCTCTGAAGAGTAATTCATCGAGACCCATTCCCCTACCCTATTATCCTATATTTACCCCTGATTAATGCACCTAACCTACAGATCCTGGAACACTATGGTCAATTTAACATGATCAATTCACCTAACCTGCACATCATTGGGTTGTGGGAGGAAACCGGAGCACCCGGAAGAAACCCACGCAGACACGGGAAGAATGTGCAAACTCCATACAGACAGTCACCTGAGGCTGGAATTGAACCTGGGTCCTTGGTGTTGTGAGGCAACAGTGCTAACTGCTGAGCCACAGAGCTGCCTAAATGGATTGTTTGCTGTCAGGAGTGAACCGCCATGGACAGCATGGCCTTGCAGCATAAAAAGAACATTTTCTTCAGCAGTTTAAAGTTTTCTCACACAAAGATACAAAAATGTTAATCAATTTCTTTTAGATACTTTTTTTTAAATGAAACACTAAACATTTCTAAATGAGAAATCTTGCTGTGCCATTCCTCTCAGCAATTAACTAAAAATGAAAATTTATTTTGAAAAGCTACAGGTCTCTGCAGAGATTGTAACACGAATGCAACGTTTAAGAGCCTTGACAGGTGAGCTGCTGGGATAACGTTTTCTCAGACAGAGTTTCAGACTGAGATTATAGCGTCAAATTAAGTGGTTGACCCTTAAGGACTGAGGTGAAGAAAGCTCTCTTCACTCAAACATTTAAAATCTTTGGAATCCTTGATCTCAGCTGTGGATGCTCAGTCAGAGTTTATTCAAAATGTACAGCAATGCATTTTTGCATACTGAAAGAATCAAATAATATAGGATTAGTATGGACGAGTATAGTTGAAATAAAAGATCATCTATGTGCTTATTAACTTACAGAGAAGGCTTGATAGGCCAAATGCACCACCTTGCTCTTAATTCTTATTGAATTGAATTGAATTGAATTTATTGTCACGTGTACCGAGGCACAGTGAAAAGCTTTGTTCTTGTGAGCAATGCAGGCAGATCACAGAGTTAAGTCGCATAGGTAGGTAAATAATAGGTAAACAGCAGCAAAAGCAAAAACACAGGTACAGGCAAATGTTAAGAGTTTGAGAGTCCTGTTGTGAGTTATGTTCTATAGCAAGCAATCTCGCTTCTGACTGAGGAGCCTATAGTCATCCAGGGTGGAACCCAACCTTTTGGTCCAACTAGTCCATGCCAACCAAGTTCCCCAAACTAGACTAGTCCCATTTGCCTGTGTTGGACCCATATCCCTCTAAACCTTTCCTATTCATGTACGTGTCCAAATGTCTTTTAAATGTTCTAAATGTGCCTACATCTACCATTTTCTGCTACATCTTCCTGGGTTAACTCCAGGAAGGGTAAGAGAGTAGGCAGCTAGAGCAGGAGTCTTTTGTGGATATACCCATTTCAAACAGGTATGCTGTTTTGGAAAATGTAGGGGGTGATGGATTCTCAGGGGAATGTAGCATCATCAGCCAAGTTTCTGGTAATGAGACTGGCTCTAATGCAACGAGGGGTACGTTGGCTTTCAATTGTGTTAGGGGATTCTGTAGTCAGAGGTACAGACAGACATTTCTGTAGCCAGTAGAGAAAAAGCAGAATGGTGTGTTGTTTCCCTGGTGCAAGGATTAAGGATGTCTCAGAGAGGGTGCAGAATGTTCTCACGGGGGAGAGGGGCCAGCAGGAGATCATTGTCCACACTGTAACCAACGACATTGGAAGGGAAAAGGTTGAGACACTGAAGGGAGATTACAGAGAGTTAGGTAGAAATTTAAAAAGGAGGTCCTCAAGGGTAGTAATATCTGGATTACTCCCAGTGCTACGAGCTAGTGAGGGCAGGAATAGGAGGATAGAGCAGATGAATGCATGGCTGAGGAGCTGGTGTATGGGAGAAGGATTCACATTTTTGGATCAATGGAATCTCTTTTGGGGT
>NC_057724.1:5160295-5198593 GCF_004010195.1 Chiloscyllium plagiosum
GCTGGGGCTGTTTTCCCTGGAGTGTCAGAGGCTGAGGGGTGACCTTATAGAGGTTTACAAAATCATGAGGGGCATGGATAGGATAAATAGGCAAAATCCTTTCCCTGGGGTGAGGGGGTCCAGAACTAGAGGGCATAGGTTTAGAGTGAGAGTGGAAAGACATAAAAGAGACCTAAGGGGCAGCTTTTTCACGCAGAGGGTGGTACGTGTATGGAATGAGCTGCCAAAGGATGTGGTGGAGGCTGGTACAATTGCAACATTTAAGAGGCATTTGAATGGGTATATGAATAGAAAGGGTTTGGAGGGATATGGGCTGGGTGCTGGCAGGTGGGACAAGATTGGGTTGGGATATCTGGTCTGCATGGATGGGTTGGACTGAAGGGTCTGTTTCCATGCTGTACATCTCTATGACTTCCTCTATTCAATCATGGATGTGGGCATCACTGGCTGGGCCAGAACTTTATTGCCCATCCCTAATTGCCCTCAAGAAGCTGCCTTCTTGAACTGCTGCAGTCCATGTGTTGTCAGTAGACCCACATCATCTATGGTGATATCACTGCAGTAGTTAGGACTGGTTTTCTTGTGAGACATTAAACAGAGTCTCTACCTGCCCTCTCAGAAAATCTCCCACCAAGATGCATCTGCATTATCTGGAAGAACAAAAGGATTCTCCAGCCGGCCTAGCCAATGGGAATGAGTCTGGTTGCCACACCAGAAGAATGAGGATGGTTTGGAGATGGTGCAGAGGAAGTTTACCAGGTCTGGAGGGTTTTAGTTATGAGGAGAGGTTGGATAAACATAGATTGTTTACATTGGAAAGACAGAGGCTGAGGAATGACCTGAAAGAGGTCTAAATAATTAAACTGCATAGTCAGAGGCTTTTTTCCCGGGGCAGAAAGATCAACTACAAGAGGGCATAGCTTCAAAGTGAGAGGGGGAACGTTTAGGGGAGAATTGCAGGAAAACGTTTCAGACAGAGGATGGTGTGTGCCCAGATTGGACTGCCAATGGAGATGGTGGAAGGAGGCATGTTAGCAACATTTAAGGCATATCTTGATAGATACATGAATGAGAGGTGAACAGAGGGATGGAAATCGCATATGGGCAATAAAGTAGCGGGTTTAAACAAGGACTAGGAATTGGCACAGGCTTGGTTGTCCAAAGGGCCTGTTCCTGTGTTGTATTGTTCTTTGCCCTTAGCCCATTATGAATGTTGCTTATCTGCTCACTGCAGCAGTAATGCCTGTGGGAGTTTGCTGTGCTGACACAATTCTTACATTAACAAAAATGACTAAACTTGACAAGTACCTCACTGGTTACAGAGCACTTCGAATGACAGTGATAGCTCTCTTTTTTTTGATATTAATAGATCATAATTATACTGAACTTCTCAGCAGCAAATGGAGGATGAGACAGAGTGTGTCTTTACAGAAGTAGGTCAATAAATTCTCCAGGGATACTCTCCATTCTATTACCTGAGTTGACCTTTCCCCCCCTACCATTGGTCACCACAGTGAGTAAACTTTCCTGCGTGTTTTGGAGATTTTGAGGGTGGCTTTGCCTGCCACCCCATTGTATTTTGAGAACTGCATCAGGTGACCAATGCAAGATAATCCAAACGTGGTTATTGAAACCCAGCAGCTGCCAACCTGGCTTGCTTCTGGAGACACTGAAGGATACATTGCCAGCTGGCTACTTTCATCTGGGCAGGTTGGCGTGTGAGACACTGGGTCAATGACAGGTGTATACATTTTACATTAATACACACCAGAGAGCACTGGTCCTAATACTAACCCCTGGGGAACATCATTCCGTACTTCCCTCTAGCTTGATAAACAACTCTTCAACACTACACTATTTGCAAACTTCAGCTCTACACTGTCACAATCTCATGCTGACATGTCTATTACGTAATACTCAGAGTCATAGAGTAATACAGCACAGAACAAGACCCTTTGGTCAAACTCATCCATGCTGACTAGATATCCCAAAATAATCTAGTTCCATTGACCAGCATTTGGCTCATATCCCTCTAAACACTTGTTCGTCATATACCTATCCAGGTGCCTTTTAAATGTTGTAAATGTACCAGCCTCTACCTCTGGTAGCTCACTCCATATACACACCACCCTCTGTATGAAAAGGTTGCACATTAGGTGCCTTTTAATCTTTCCCCTCTCAAATTAAACCTATGCCCTCTAATTTTGGACTGCCCTACCCTGAGAAAACACCTTAAGTATTCACCCTATCCATGCCCCTCATGATTTTATAAACTTCTATAAGACCATTCCTCAGTCTCCAATGCAACAGGGAAAAACAGTCCAGCCTATTCAGCCTCTCCCTATAACTTAAACCCTCCAACCTCAGAAATATTCTTCTAAGTCTTTTCTGCACACTTTCATGTTTCACATCATCTTTCCTATAGCAGGGAAGGCCAGAATTGAATGCAATATTTCAAAAGTGGCCTCACCAATGGCCTGTACAGCCACAACATGACCTCCCAAGTTTTATATTTCATCAATTTTTTTTTGAAAATCTTCAACAGGACTCCCTTTATCCCCCATCTATTACATTGTCTATTTTGAGAGAGGTTCAGTTCTCCTGTTTCATTTTAGACTGCTTCAGTTTATACAAATTTAGAAACAAAACAAAGAACTAATGATGACTGTACTAATTCAGTTTCCTCCGCTACACCCACCCTTTTCCGAGCCAAAATCACAGACAAAATCTCTCTCGTTTTCCTTGTAAATTTGCAAGTTTCTCCCTCAATGTCCATCCTGTGTTGAGTTTACCTTGTCCATGAGACCTATCCCCTGCTCTCAGCAAACTGCCAGCCACAAAACTTTCTATCCTGTCTCCAAATGTTAGCTGACATTGTAAAGTGACTCCCTCTCCTCAGGTACTGCTCTCTTTACATGCACCTTCAAGAATCCCACCCTTCACGTTTCAAGTAGTTCTTGTTGTTCTCTCTGTACCCTATCAGCTCTTTCCAAAGTTCTTTTAACACATGGCCACAGCACTGAAAAGGTCCTCGTCATGTCAATATAACCTGTCTCCAAACTATGCTATAGTTGAATAATACAGAGGCAATTAACAGAAAGTAACAGAATAATAATAATAATAATACAGCAATTAACTATCTAGTGGAGTGCCACAGGGATCAGTGCTGGGGTTGCAATTATTTACAATAGACACTAATGACTGGGATGATGAAAGTGAATGGACTACAACTTAGTTTGCATACAACACAAAAACAGATAGGAAGTTAAATACTGAAAATGACAAAGAACCTGTAGAGGGTTATGAATAAGTTATGTGAGTAGGCAAAAAAGTTGGTTAATGGAATATTATGTAGGAAAATGTGAGGTTATGCACTTTGGTAGAGAGAATAAAGGAGCTGAATATTATTTAAATGGAGAAAGGCTGCCAAAAGTTACATCTCAGCAGGATCTTGTGCAAAAATCACAAAATGCGACAAGCACATCAGAAACAGGGAAGGCAAATGGAATGAATACTTTTATTTCAAAGGGAATTTTTGTTTTACTCACTCATAGGATGCAGGTGTCTCTGGCCAGGCCAGCATTTACTGCCCATCTCTAATTGCCCAGAGGGAAGTTAAGAGTCAGCCACATTGCCATCGCTCTGGAGGCTCACGTGGGCCAAATTGGGTAAGGACGACAGATTTCCTTCCCTAAAAGACTTTAGTGAATCAGATGGGTTTGTCTGACAATTGGCAATGGTTTCTTGATCATCATTAGAGCTTCAATCTAGATTCTTTGATGGGAGTATAAAAAAATGAGAATGTCTTGCTAAAACTAAGTTAAAAATCAGACAACACCTGGTTATAGACCAGCAGGTTTATTTGGAAGTACAAGCTTTCAGAGTGCTGCTCCTTTATTAGGCAGCTAGTGGGGCAGGATCACAGGACACAGAATTTATAACGAAAGATCACAGTGTCATACACTGATGCGATATATTGAACAAACCTAGATTGCTGATAAGTCTTTCACCTTTTAGAGTGGGTTGCAGGTTTTGATTCATTAATATGTAAATCCCAGCGCTTCTCTCAATTCACATTCCTGAGATAACTTAAGGTTTTATATTAAAAAAGTGACATCTCAGCTCAGGCAATGTATTAAAGGTATGAGGTTAGAGTCTGTATGTGGAGAAAGTGAGGTCTGCAGATGCTGGAGATCAAAGTTGAAACTTTATTGCTGCGCTTCTCTCAATTCACATTCCTGAGATAACTTAAGGTTTTATATTAAAAAAGTGACATCTCAGCTCAAGCAATGTATTAAAGGTATGAGGTTAGAGTCTGTATGTATTGTCTGAGCTGAGATGTCACCTTTTTTCATAAAAACTTGTTATCTTTGGAATGTGAATTGAAAGTAGCATTGGGATTTACATATTAATGAATCAAAACCTACAACCCATTCTAAAAGATAATAGACATAACAGCAATCTAGGTTTAGTTTAGAGTGGTGCTGGAAAATGTGATTGCACTGGAGAGGGCGTAGAGGAGATTTACCAGGATGGTGCCTAGGCTGGAAAGTTTCCGTTAAGTTTCCTTTTGCCTAGCAATGTAGGTTCGTTCAATATATTGCATCAGTGTATGACTCTGTGATCTTTTTGCTATAAATTCTGTGTCTTATGATCCTGCTCCACTAGCTACCTGATGAAGAAGCAGCGCTCTGAAAGCTCATTTTTTGAAACCTGTTGGACTACAACTTGGTGTTGTGTGATATTTAACTTTGTCCACCCCAATCCAACCCCAGCACCTTCACATCATTGCCAAAATCATAAAAGGCACTCGGGCGACTGTCTGTGTGGAGTTTGCACATTCTCCCTGTGTCTGCGTGGGTTTCCTCTGGGTTCTCCGGTTTCCTCCCACAGTCCACAGATGTGTGGGTTAGGTGAATTGGCTAAATTGCCCATAGTGTTCAGGGATGTGTAGGTTAGGTGCGTTAGTCAGAGGAAATATAGAATAATAGGGTAGGGAAATGGTTCTGGCTGGGTTACTCTTCGGAGGGTCGGTGTGGACTGGCTGGGCTAAATGGTCTGTTTCCACACTGTATGATTCTATTCTAATCCCATTTTTCAGCCCTTGGCCCATAGTCTTGTCAGCTTTGACATCGCAAATGCACATCAAAATGCTCTTAAATGTAATGAGGGTTTCTGCCTCTACTACCCTCACATGCAATTAGTTCCAGATTTCCAGCACCCTCTGGGTGAAAACGCTTTTCCCTCACATTTCCACTAAACCTCCTGCACCTTAAGGTAAATCTGTGCCCCCTGGTCACTGATCCCTTCACCAAAGGGGAAATATTTCGTCTTGTCTACCCGATCTATGTCACTTATAATTTTATACATCTCAATCATATTCACTCTCAATCTCCTCTGCTTTAAGCAAAATAACCCCAATCTGTCCAATCTAACTTTTTAACGGAAACTCTCCAGCCTAGGCACCATTCTAGTAAATCTCCTCTGCATCCTCTCCAGTGCAATCACATCCCTTCTATAATGTGGATTCCAGAACTGCAAATAATACCCTAGTTGTAGCCTAACAAACATCTTATGCAGATCTAGCATAACCTCCCTGCTCTTAAAATCTATGCTTTCACTAATAAAGATACATATCCCATTCTGAACCACTTTTTCCATCTGTCCTGATATTTCTAGGAACCAGTGCAACATGTACATCAAATCCGCTGTTCCTCGGTGCTTTCCAAGGTCCTCTCGTTAATCAAGTATGCCCTTGCCTTGTTTATCCTGGCCAGGTGCATCACCTCGCATTTACCCGGATTGAATTCTAGGTCTAGGACCAGAGGGTCTAATCGGAAGATCAGAAATTAAAGGTCACCAGTTTAGGACAGAGATGAGGAGGAATTTCTTCTCAGAGGACAGTGAAACTGTAGCATTCTTTACCCTTGAGAGCTGTCAAGGCTGGATTGTTCAGTATATTCAAGGCTGAGATAGATGTATGTTTAATCAGGAAGGGAATCGGGGTTACGAGGATAAAGTAGGAAAGAGAAGTTGAGGATTATCACATCAGCCATGATCACAATGAATGGTGGAGCAGACTTGTTTGGCTGAATGGCCTATTTCTCATCCAATGTCACATGGTCTTCAACTCACAGAGCACCTTCTCACCACCTCAGGACATTCACAGGACTCTTTCTGAAGCATGATTATCTTTTTCCCCATGGAATTTATGCCGGTGACCGGTGTTAACACCATTACAACACTGGATGAGGAAGAAATATTCTCAGAGAATACTCATCAGATCACCTACAAACAGAGAAACCTATGGATTAGGAAGATTAGGCCATTAGGTCCTCCAAGTCTGCTCCACCACTGAAATACAATCACGGTTGATCACCCAATGGTATATGAATAGGAAGGGTTTGGAGGGATATGGGCCGGGTGCTGGCAGGTGGGACTAGATTGGGTTGGGATATCTGGCATGGACGGGTTGGACCGAAGAGTCTGTTTCCATGCTGTACATCTCTATGATGCTATAACTCAACCTGTTCCTGCTTTTCCCTATATCCTTTGATCTTTTTAGCTCTAAGTGCAAATCTAACTCCATCTTGAAACCATACAATGTTTTGACCTCGACTGTTTTCTGTGGTTGTGATTGCCTCTAGCTTACCACTTACTGTGTGAAGAAATTTCTCTTCATCGCAGTCTTAAATCTGGACTGCGACCCTTGGCTGTGGACCCCTCTGCCATAGGGATTATCCTTTCTGCATCCACCCTGTCTAGTCCTGTTAGAGTTTTATGACATTCCCCTTCGTTGTTCTGAACTCTGGCGAATATATCTCTAACTGATTCAATCGTTCCTCATACATCAGCCCTGCTATCCCAAGAATCAGTCTGGTAAACATTTGCTGCTCTCCCTCTATCACATGAATATCCTTTCTTAAATAAAGAGACCAAACCTGCACACAACATTTCAGGTATGCCCTCACCAATGCCCTGTTTAATTGCAACAAGACTTTCTTGTTCCTGTACTTGAGCCCTCTCGCTATGAAGGTCAACCTATAACTTGCATTCTTCACCACTTGTTCACCAATCGCTCAAAATAAGCAACAAGGACACCCAGATCTGATTGCAAATTATCCTCTGTCAATTTATACTGAAATAGTGCTGTAAGAACTGTAACATTGACCAGAATATTGATGGCACCCTCAATTCAATGCCTAATCTGAAAGACCATACATCTGTCAGTAATGCACATAAATATAAGCTCAGATACGTACTTGAGGGCTAACAGCGAGCCACATGGAAACACACTTAATCTTAACAATGGCATCACTGTTCAGTCAACAACAACCCCTATCACTGTGAATCATTAGTCTTTTTCAAAAAGACAACCATTTTGGGACATATGAATGTTATAGAAAAGGAGAACATTTATTGACGTCCCTAATATGCCTGAAGAAAGTAGTGATGTGACGCCTTGGTCAATCATAGATTCCCTACAGTATGGAAGCAGGTCATTCGGCCCATCAAGTCCATGCCAACTCTCCAAAGATTAGCCCACCCGGACCCAGAGCCCTACCCTATCCTGCATTTCCCATGGCTAATCCACCTAGCCTGCACATTGCATGCACTATGGGCAATTTAGCATGGCCAATTCACCTGACCTGCTCATCTTTGGACTGTGGGAGGAAACTGGTGCACCCTGAGGAAACCTACGCGGACACAGCATGTGCAAACTTCTCACAGACAGTCAGCCGAGGGCGGAATCGAACACGCTTCCCTGGCGCTGTGAGGGAGCAGTGCTAACCACCCTTAAAATGGCATTCCTGGGAAATTTAAGCAGGGAATCTTTAAGTGAGATGCAGGCACTGCTGGGATTTGAACGCACCATCTCAGTTACTAGGTAGGTGCGTTAATAAACTAAGCCACAGCACTGCCGTGAATGCTGGACCAACAGTGTTATTAGGGAGGGAGTTCTGGGAACTCTACGATTTCTAGGGAGGACTAACGTTCCAAGTCAGGATGGTGTGCAGCTTATAGGTGGTGGCATTCTCATGACCCTGGTGCAGATCAGGATCCTGGAGATTGATGGTAAGAATCCCTTGGCTTTGCAATACACTTCTTCAAAGACAGCAGAGATCTCAGTGATGAGTCGACAGCCGTGTATGTCTCACATTCAGGGCAATCTATGAAATATCACACACTTCCTTGGCACGGATTCCTCATTTAAATAAAAAGGAAGGCACAAAGTCCAAGTGAAGGAAGGAAGACAGAGGGAGCACAAAAATCAACAAGTTTGATGCTATTAATTACACAATCACAGTAATTTGTGCTGTACTGCAGGCTTTGGCTGTCAGACCACAACATTATACACAGCACAGAAGGGAACCGGCCAACACACTGCATTTATGTCAGCTCTTTTAGAGAGCTGGCCAATTCATCGTAAACCTTTGCAGCTTCCTCAGGACCCTGAAATCTCGTTCTTTTCAAGAATCTATCCAATTCCCTTTCAAAAGTCAGTGTTGAATCTGCTTCTCCTTCCGTTTCGAACAAAGTTTTACAGATAACTGTTTTTTTCCTCAGCAATTTGCAAATTCTTATTTCCCCATTACATTGAATCTGTGTCTATTTACTGGTCCTCCTGCCTGTGGAATACATTCTCTCGATCAAAAGCCTTTATACTTTAAGCACCTTTATAACTCTCCCTTCAGTTTCTCTCCTCTGCTCTAATTCTAGCCTTTCCACAGAACTGGAGGCTGGGGTCAGTCATAACTCAATAGATCAAAAGTTTCAAACCTTATGCCAGAAACCTCAAAACATCAGAGGCTGACACTTCAGTGCAATATTGAAGAAATGCTACACGGTCAGAGTTTCAAATGAGAAGTTAGAACTGTTTACTCTCTTGGCTAGATAGGAAAGATACCATTTCGCATTGTCAAAGTTCTTCTGCGTCCTGGGGATATTTATTCCTTCACCAACTCTGCTAAAAGAGGCTGCCAGGTTCTCTACGTTACAATAGCAACTACACCTCAACATCCTTCATTGGCTTTAAAGGCCGAGGATGCCTTTTCCAAATGGTAAAGGAGCTATAAAATGAAAGTTCTTTAAATACGCTTGATGAGAAACAGTAGCTGAAGCACCCAACAGCAGCCCACAGAGGCCCCTGGAGACAGGACAACACAGTCCAATTAGAATTGGTAAAACCCAGTACAAATCTACCATCAACCGATGACTCTTAAAGGATTCCAAATGTCAAAACCGTTTCTCTCTCCAAATTTGCTGCAAGACCCGAATTGCTACAGTATTTGCTGGTCAATCAGTTCTCTCCTCTCATCCCGTTTAAATATTGCTTTTGGTTTTGGTATTTCTTGTGAGTTGTCCTGATGAGTGCAGGATAAAGAGCTTTGTCAAAATGTGTCTTTTTTCAGCTGCACTCCTGTTGAAACAGCTTGTCAAGTCTTAGTTACTGGCAACGTCCCTTTCTAGCACAGAAAATTAAATTTTACAATAGCTTCATTCTTTCACATTTTAATTATAGTTGGAGATTTAAACATTAAACACATTTTAAAAAAATCCATTTCTTATTTCTCACTCTTAACCCTCTGTTTCCTTTCTAGTCTTTTCATTTCTGGACATAATTTTGCACTGAACTAACCCTGTATATCCAGGATCTTACATTATTGTTTCACAAAGGTACACAAAAAATGCTGGAGAAGCTCAGCAGGTCTGGAGAGATAAACAAGTTAATGTTCCGAGTCAGATGCAACTCTTCATCAGAGCATTCTTCAGAGTTTTGAAGACTGATATTCAACTGAAAACATTAACTCTGTTTCTCTCTCCACAGATGGTTGTCAGATCAGCTAAGTTTCTATAACATTCACTATTTTATTCTAGATTTCCACCAACTGAAGTACTTTACTTCTATTTGCTTCAGAAAGGGTTTTCTAATATAATCAATGAAGGAGATTCATAGTTGCTTTCCCTAGTCATACAGGGTCCCAGGTCTCAATAGAGATGAAATTGCTGTGCTAGTATTAACATCTAATGCGTATCAAAACCTGTGGTCAAATGTGAACATAATGAATGGTTAGCACTAATCATTTCTGGCAGCACAGTGGCTCACTGATTAGCACTGCTGCCTCATAGCACCGAGCACCCAGGTTCAATTCCAGCCTCAGGCGACTGTCTGTGTGAAGTTTATACATTCTCCCCTTCACTGCATGGATTTCCTCTGGGTGCTCCAGTTTCCTCTCACAGTCAAAAGATGTACAGGTTAGGTGGATTGGCCATGCTAAATTGCCTATTGTTTCCAGGGATGTGTAGGTTAACTGGAATAACAATGGGAAATGGAGGGTAATAGATTTTTTTTAGATAAGATTCCCTACAGTGTGGAAACAGGCCCTTCGGCCCAACAAGTCCACACCAACCCTCCGAAGAGTAACCCACCCAGAGCCATTTCTCTCTGACTAATGCATGGCCAATTCACCTGACCTGCATATCTTTGGACTGTGGGAGGAATCTGGAGCACCCGGAGGAAACCCACGCAGACACGGGGAGAATGTGCAAACTCCACACAGTCAGTCGCCCGAGGCTGGAATCGAACCCGGGAAGGGATAGGGTTGGGGGTTGGGGGGTCTGGGTGGGATGCTGTACAGACTCAAATGGGCCAATTGGCCTGCTTCCACACTGTAGGATTATATGAATATGTGCCCCCTGCTAACACAATTTCCCAACTGTCTACCACTGTAACATCTTTCACAGCCCTGAAGATACCATCATTAAGAGCTGCCCTTTGACATTCTCAGCTCCTCTGAGAAACTGCCAGTCCTTTGAGTCATTATTTATAGTTCGAGTTCCTAGATCCTTGTGCTATTTCAGTGAATTTTGACAGTCTTCTTTCCGTGATCGGAACATTCTTCCTTTAATCGGGTTCCCAGATCAGCATGCATGACAGTAATCCCAGAAAGGACATCAATGTTGTGCATCTGCTACAGCGGTTCTCCCTCATTTCAGAACGATTTCAACAAGAGTACCCAGAGTACAACAGGAATGGACAGAGTGTACAAGGTTAAAAAAAACTGATCCAATTGGGATTAATGGCTCATTATTTGAATGTATATCATATTTAGAATAAAATAAATGAATTAATGGCACAAGTAGAGGTTAACGGATATGATTTTATAATCATATCTCCATAATGGCTCTAAGTAGATAGAAGTTGGAAGTTAACTATACAGGGATATGAGACTTTTCAAAAGGTCAGACAGGAAGGGAAAGGAAGGGTGGTGAGGCAGCTTTCAGCTGGAAAGTTTGGAAACAGGACATTTGGCCCACCAAGACCACACAAACCTTAAGAATATCCGACTCCCCTACCCAACTCTGTAAGCCTGCATTTTCCATGGCTATTCCACCTAACCTACATATCTCTGGACGCTATGGGCAACTTAGCATGGCCAATCCAGCTAACTTGCACATCTTTTAACTGTGGGAGGAAACTGAAGCATCCAGGGGAAACCCACGCAAAATGGGCAGAGAATGTGTACACTCCACATAGACAGTCACCTAAGGGTTGAATTTAACCCAGGTGCCTGGCACTGTGAGGCAGCAGTACAAGCCACTGAGCCACCATGCTTTGTTAGTGTGGGGTAGAATTAGTACGTTATTATGAAATGATCTTGGATTGGAAGGTGTAGAATCCATGTGGATGGAGTCAAGAAATAACAAGAGGAAGAAATCATTGGTATTGACCCATTAACAGTAACTGTTCTGTAGCACAAAGACCAAATCAGGACATAATAGGGGGAATAGGTAACAAAGGAAGTATATTATTTGAGTAACTTTAATTTTCAGGGAGATTGGGAAAAACAAATCAGATGTGGTTAGGAAGAATTCATAGTGTGTATTTAGGATAGGGTCCTAGAACACTATGTTGTAGATCCAACCAGGAATCTGGTTGGACTATTTTGGATCTGGTAATGCATAAAGAGGCAGGTTTAATACATAATTTCTGAATAAATGGGAACATTGACCATAACCTGATAGAATTTAGAATTCAGTTTGAAATTAAGAAACTAGCTAAACTTAAATAAGGGTATTTACAAGGGAATGAGAGCCGAGTTTAGGGATTAAACTGGGAAAAGGATGTTTGGCAAAAAAAAGTTGATGAACAATGGTAAATGTTTTAGATCTTAGTCAATGGCTCACTGTAAAGATATATGCTAGTCAGGAAGCAGCATTCTAGGAAAGGGATAACCAACCATGAAATTTCCTAACCAGGGAAATTAAGGACAGTATCAAATTGAAAAAGAACATAAAACATGCCAAAGATGAGTGATAAATCAAAGGATTTGGAAAGCTTTAAAAGCCAAATAAAAATGACAAAATAATACAAAGGAGGGAGAAAAGAAACTATGAGGACAAACTGGAAGAAACAGTGAACATAGACGCCTTAGAAAATGAGGCTGGGATAATAATAATGGGAAAGCAAGAAATGAAAGAAAAGTTGAACAAATATAATGAATGTCTTCATAGTAGATGATACTAATAACATGGTAAAACTAAGGATTTTAGGATGTAGATACTGGATCAATTGTTAATTTTAAACCTGAGATAGACAGATTTTTGTTAAGCAAAGGTGTTTGGGATATGGGCCAAAGACTGGGATATGGACTTAGGCCACAGATCAGCCATGATCCCAATGAATGGTGGACAAGGCTCAAGGGCTCAATGGCCTATAGTTGTTCCCATGTTCCTAACCACAGAGATATTTCTTGGCAGAAATTTTCCAAGAATCCTCAAGATTCTGAGAATTCCCAGGGGACTGGAAAATTGCCAGGGTAGTATCTTTATTCAAGAGGTACGGAGACATAAACTGGTAACCAAGGCCAGGTAGCTTAACATCTGTCAATGGGAAAATGGTAGAACTTATCATAAAGGATGTTATAGCAGAGCATTTAGAAACACAATACAATCAAGCAGAATCTGTACGGCTGCATAAAGAGGAAATCAAGTTTGGCAAATTAATAAGGAGGATAGACAAAGGGGAACCAATTGATGTAATATATTTTGATTCCCAAAAGGCATTCGATAAGATATGCACACTGGACTACTAAATAAGACAAGGACCCATGGTGTTGGAGATAGTAAATTAGCCTGGATAGAGGATTAGTTAACGAACAATAAGTACGGATAAAGGGCGCATTTTTAGGATTGCAATCTGTAAGTAGTGGAGTATCACTGGGATCAGTGTTGTGGTCATCTTTGATTACAATACATATGAATGACTCGGATGATGGACGTGAACCTATTATCATCAAGTTTGCAGATGACACAAAATAGGTAGGATGGCGAGCAGAGAGGATGACATGCAGTATCTGCGGGACACAGACAGGTGGGCAAGTGGGCAAAAACTTGGCAGATGGAATATAACATTGAAAAATGTGAGGGTAACTTTAGCAGGAAGGGTGGAGAAGCTGAATACTATTTAAAGAAGCAAGACTGCAGAAAGTTACAGTACAGAGGGATTCAGGAGTTACAGTACAGAGGGATTCAGGAGCTCTCGTGCATAAATCACAAAAAGCCAGTATTACAAATTCAGTAGGTAATAGGGAAGGCTCAGGCAATGTTGGCCTTTACTTGAAAGAGAATTGAGTACAGAAAAAGAGGGAGGTCTTGCTAAAACTGTACAAAGCACTAGTAAGAACAAAGCTGGAGGACTGCGAATAGGTTTCGTTCCCTTATCTAAGGAAAGATATAGTGATGCTGGTGGCAGTCCACAGAAGGTTCACTAAGACAATCCCAGGTACGGACAGATTTTGTTTTGAGGAGAGGTTAAGTAAATTGATCTTGTGCTCACTGGAGTTTAGAAGATTGGTAGAAGATAGATGCGGGGAGGTTGTATCAATTTCAGACAGATGAACAGGAATTTGTCAGTCAGAGGGTAGTGAATCTGTCAAATTTATTATTGAAGAGAGTTGCTGAGGCTAGGGTTTTAAGTATATTTAAGGCTGAGAAGACATTTTTAATCAGTAAGGGAATCAAGAGTTAAGGTAGGAAAATAGAGTTGAGTATTATCAGATAACGATGATCCCATTGAATGGCACATCTGATGCAATGGGTCAAACGGCCTACTTTTTCTCTTATAATTCAATTCGAGATTGTTATTTTCAGCTTGAACTTTGCTCTTTCAGCCCACACTCTGTGGAGTTTAGAAGAATGAGAGGAGATCTAATTGAGGTATATAACATGTTAAAGGGGACTGACGAAGTAGACGAAGTGAGGGTGATTCCTAATGTGGGGTAATCCAGAATGAGACATCATAGCTTTTTTAAGATAAGGATTGGCAGATTTACAACAGGGATGAGGAGAAATCACATCTCTCAAAGGATCATGAATCAACTTATCTCTCCTAGTGAGACTGTGAATTTAACAGCAGAGTGTGGTGGAT
The DNA here is from genome assembly GCF_004010195.1 of Chiloscyllium plagiosum. Lineage (NCBI taxonomy): Eukaryota > Metazoa > Chordata > Chondrichthyes > Orectolobiformes > Hemiscylliidae > Chiloscyllium > Chiloscyllium plagiosum. The sequence goes on from NC_057724.1 coordinate 5,174,727, forward strand.
GCTGGGGCACTGAATAAATGTAAGCAGGAGAACACAGACAGAGTTTTAATTAGTAGTGAGCTGAAGGGTTATGGAGAGCAGACAGGTAAGTGAAACTGAGGCCAAGATGAGATCAGCCATAAGGTAATTAAATGGCAAAGCAGGCCTCGGGGGACTGGATTGCCTGCTGCTGCTCTTAGTTCTTCTTTATTTAGAAAAGAATAAGAAGAGTTACAGGGAAATGGATCTACAGTAAATCTGTCCTGTCTGGGAGCATGATGAACTATTTGGCCTCCTTCAACACTTTAACGTTAACAATCCCATTGTAATCAAACATATCAAATTGTTCATTACCTTTAAATATGATCCAAAATATTTTGTTACATACGGACTATCACATTGGCTTAAGACGGTTATTTCCTGTTGGATATCTTCAATTTCATCTTCAGCTTCTTCAAGGTCGATGATTTTGATAGCAACTACTTGCTGTGTGTGGTTATCAATTCCTTTGAAGACTTCACCAAAAGACCCCTTTCCGATCCGCTCTAGTTTGGTGAACAGTCTCTCAGGATCTGCCCGGTGATTCTGACAAACAGGGGAAAAAAAAAACCAACATTAGCAATATCAAGGTTCGCTCCTCTGTAAGATAAACTGACCGGGCGCTCATCGGTCACTGCATCTGCTAAGGACCTGGCCTCTAGATTAGATTAAATTAGAATACTTACAGTGAGGTAACAGGCCCTTCAGCCCAACAAGTCCACACCGACCCGCCGAAGCGTAACCCACCCAAACCCATTCCCCTATATTTACCCCTTCACCTAACACTACGGGCAATTTAGCATGGCCAATTTGCCTAACCTGCACATTTTTTGGATTGTGGGAGGAAACCGGAGCACCCGGAGGAAACCCACGCAGACACGGGGAGAACGTGCAAACTCCACACAGCCAGTCGCCTGAGGCGGGAATTGAACCTGGGTCTCTGGCGCTGTGAGGCAACAGTGCTAGCCACCGTGCCGCCCACTGTGCCACCGTGGCCTTGGCCTTTTAGCTTACTGGCTAAAAGGCCAAGGCCACATAGGGACACATTGGGAAACATCACCTTCCCCTTATGCCCCTCCAAAGTAGACGCAAAATCATGAGCAAAAGGAGATTGTTCAACCCATTCAGCTTTGGAGACCAGATCATTGAATCTTTTTGATTGACAAGAGAGTGCCAATGATTATGGGCAGAGCTGACCAAAGAGCAGTTAAGGCCGCCATCAGATCATCCTATTCAATGGCAAAGGCGGCTTCACTGTGACTTGCAAAGATTTTGCCGTTCTTTCATTAACACTAGATCAGTGTTAATGAAAGAACGCCCTCCCTAATAGCGCTGTGAGTGAATCTACACTACTTATACTGCAGCAGTTCGAGATAGTAGCTGGTCACCACCATCACAAGGACAATCAATGCTGGCCTTGGCAGTGACACTGAGATATGAATTTTACAAGGTCTTCCAACCTCCCCCTGAATCCCCAGGTCTTCCTTGATTACAGCTCCAAGCACACTGCTCAGTCCTTTGCTAACTAGCCACCATATTTATTTTAACATGACCAAGCTGAAATAACACAGATAAGATCAATACACAGAACTAACTACAGGACAAGGCACTCCTGATGAAGGGCTTTTGCCTGAAACGTCGATTTTCCTGCTCCTTGGATGCTGCCTGACCTGCTGTGCTTTTCCAGCACCACTCTAATTTTGACTCTGATCTCCGGCATCTGCAGTCCTCACTTTTACCTACTCAACTATGGACCCCTATCAACTCTGGTTCAAACCACAGGTATCATCTTTGCAGTGCCAGCACTTTCTCATTACAAATGAATGAAGGAAGCCAACAGCCTCTGAAGTAAAAAGCATACTTCAAAGAGCTCAAACTTTTCAATCATTAGCTTTTCCCATACACAGCAATCTTCTTCCTTAACAGAACTATACAGAGTCCAAGAACTGGAGGAAGCCAATAAAGGGATTAGCTGGTAGGGATTTGAGGAGTATGGTGGAGGAGGAAGCACTGGAGGTGAGTGGAAACTGGAGGGTCTTTCTAGGCAAGGGAAACAAGGTGAGCTGTCACTGCTGAGCTTATCCGTCCAGGGCCGACAGTTATTGAGCCTGTGGAGTGACGCATGGTCACTGAAATGGAGAAGAAACATTGCTGACTCACACCTCTTCCAGGACTGCAGCTTGTCAGTGACGGTTGAAAGGAAATATCTGTGTTTCTTTCATTTGGGAAGCAAGATCTTTTACCAGCATTTTGAGAATCACATTCTGCAGGTGCATATATAGATCTGAGGAAACTTTAGGGATTACTTGTGACTGCAAAATCTGTGCTTGAATACAGAAGGATCCTTAATTTTTTTTTATCAATAACCGTGAGGAGATCCGCTCCAATGAGCAGTGTCTTACAATTTATGTAATTTCAGAAGACCTGGAAATTAAATGCCAATCAAGTTTTATTTTTAAAAATACATCAAGCACATAAATGTCTCCACACCATAGGATGGAGAGAGAATCAAATCATCACACTTTGACAGTCAATGGCATTTCTATCAATGAACCCACCACTGTTTAACATCTTGGGAGTTACCACTGACCAGAAACCGAACTGGGCAGCCATATAAATACAGTAGCTGCAAAAGCAGGACAGAGGCTAGGAATACTCATTTCCCATCTCCCAAAGCCTGTCCACCATATACAAGGCACAAGTCCGGAGTGTGATGGAATGCATCCTACTTGCCTGGATGGTGCAGCTCCAATAACACTCAAAAAGCTCAACACCATCCAGGACACAGCGGCCAGCTTGATTAGCTCCTGACATTCCTTTGACATTCACTTCTTTCACCAACAACACACAATAGCAGTAATGTGTACTGTTACAAGATGCAATGCAGCTACTCACTAAGACTCCTTTCAAACCCGGGACTTTTGTCACCTCAAATGACAAAGGCAATGACAAGATTCATGAAAGCATCACCACCTGAAAGTTCCCCTCCAAGCCACATACTTCCGGACTTGGAAATATTTCACTGTTCTCCCATGCTGCTGGCTTAAAGTCCTGGTAAGCCCCCTCTAACCATGATGGGCGTTTCCCTACACCACATGGACAGCATTGGTTCAAGAAGGCAGCTCATCACCACCCTGAGATGTAGAGAATACATGCTGGCCCAGCCGGCATCACCCACATCCTCTTAATGAATTAAAAAAAAAGCGATGTAGTAGTTTCAGACAGGACGCAGAGGGGATGCTGCCAATTGGTAAGAGGAAATGCATAATACGAAGGACCTACTTTCATCGGGGTGACACAGATCACAGATATGATATAGTAAGAATGAGAAATATTAGTCAGAAGTGAACACTGCCCTGTAGATAAGTACAAAATTTTATGGCAAGTGATTTAGAAGGCAGAGCCCCTCCCAAAGAACGCTGAGGCCACAGAAATCAGGGTGAGCGATTGAGGCAAAGATTAGATTAGATTCCCTACTGTGTGGAAACAGGCCCTTCGGCCCAACCAGTCCACACCGATCCTCCGAAGAGTAACCCACCCAGACTCATTTCCCTCTGACTAATGCACCTAACAATCTGGGCAATTTAGCATGGCCAATTCGCCTGACCTGCACATCTTTGGATTGTGGGAGGACACCGGAGCAAACCCACGCTGACACGGGGAGAACGTGCAAACTCCACACAGACGGTTGCCCGAGGCTGGAATTGAACCTGGGACCCTTGTGCTGTGAGGCAGCAGTGCTAACTACTGAGCCACTGTGCTGCCTCATTAACTAGTGAAGAGTAAATTGGATATACAAAGAAGGGAAATTGGGTGGAGGGTATGGGAACATTGTGACAAAAATGAGCAGCACCAGAGATAGTTTGGGGGCTGACTGCATTTCAGGGTTAAGACAAGTCAAAAGTTGCACACTGTAGTAATCCCCAACCTCTCCTATCAAAATGGGATGAGTCAGCACTCCCAGCCAGGGTGAGACTACAGTGTGGCACTTAGTGCATACCTGTAACAAGCCTCTACATGATGGCACTGACGGGCGTTTGCCCTTTTCCATTATCCTGAAACTGTCAAGCTACAGAGTTTTGAATCTGCCTCACCCTCTCCTTAAGGCAAAGTGCCAGCATTCGTTTCCATAAGAGGGTAGTGCCTGGGGATAAAGGGCGGTCACTGGGAGCTCTTCCCATCTTTCCGATCAGTTGTCTACGATTTCCGTAAGTCTCCGTTACTGGTATGGTGCAGAAAGTTGTTGTTCGACTTTCAGTTCTAATGACATGTCCACACCTCAGAGAACTCTTGCCTTTCCACTTTGCAGTTGTTGATGAGTTTCCATATATTTCCATCATTTTCAGATTAGTTTCGTTCTTGTCTCATTACTGCACCTCTCCCATTCCATACTGATGCTCTCGATGGGAAAAGGTCAACCCATCCAGGTCACAAACAGCTTCAAGGTGCTGTCTGAAATCCAGTTTTGCTATGTGAGACAGGATAAAGTCTGCACACAGCATTACCAAACACTGTATGATGCATGGTTCGATTACATTGGCTCAATGTGTCACACTCATTAGGACACAACCATGTGTTTAATAATGGTGTGGAATCAGACCTCATTCAACTGCCTCTCTCTTGTCATCCCCTCCTCAAAAATAGCTGCATTTCAGGAACGATGTGTCAGCCCTGTGGTAGGAATTCTCCATCCATTGAAAACTAGCAGAAGATCAGCAATTACTGCTGATCGGGGTCTGCACCCAGACCTAAATAGGGTCAGGTTGTGAATGGGAAAGGAGAGGGATGAGGGGAAAGACAGGCTTTGTTTGATGAAGTGGTTTGACAGGGATGGTCAACCTTAGGAATGGAGAGGAAGGAACATGGGAACAGCATCAAGCCATTCTGAAGGACATTGCCAGTGGGATTGCAGGATGGTGATAGCCCAAGTTGAGTTGCTAACACAGATAAACCCTGATGTCGTTTGTCTTCTTTGAATAAAAAATTAACTTCCTCAAGTACCCGACTAAACTCCGAGGAAACGACATGGGAGTCAGGAAAAATAGCGAGGGGGGGGATCGGAAGAACAATTCGAACCTTGTTGGCCGAAGCACTGCTTGAAGTGATAGTGGAGGATCGTGTACCATCTGAAACTGCGACTCTCTCAAATTGAGCATTCTTCAGCGGCGGACCCAAAGGCATCCAGAATGCCCAAAGCCATGATGCATTAAAGGCTCAAGAAAAAGCAGAGATCACAAGGCCATTTTTGAAGCTGGGATTAAAAGCTTGGGAAAACGAGGTGCGATTTGTGTGGGACCTTAGAGGATCGGAGGGAAGCAGAGAGCTAAGAGAGGCTTATGGAGAGAGTTCCAAATCGTGGGAAGCAGCTGATTAAACATCCTCTTGGACTGGGGCAAAAGCAAGGAGAAATGTATAGATTGATGCCAACAAAGGAACAAGGTGGGAGGACAGATCAGAACAGACACTGGCTACCCGTTCCCGTTAGGTCGGCAGACACAGAGCTGATGGGCAACTGGGTTTTGACAGGTTCAAGCATGGGGAGCAGTGTTCCTTATGGCAAATGTCCCAACCACTGAACACCTAGATCCTTCTGTACCCTGGATTTAGACAGTCGCTCTCTACTTAAATAATATTCTCTCATTCTTCCTGCCTAAATGAACAATTTCATATTTTTCCAAACTGTACTCCCCCTGCCAGGTTTTTGACTACTCAACTTATCCATATCTGTCTGCAATCTCCTTACACCATCTTCACAACACACTTTCCTACTTTTATGTCATCTGTAAAATTAGTTACCATGCCTTCACTCTTTCTTCAAGTCATTGATATAACTAGTAGAAAACTGAGGCCGCATTGTGGGACTCCATGTGTCAAATCTGCCAATAAGGAAAAGACCAATTTATTAGGATTAGGAATTAGATTTTATTGGCATGTGTAGTCAAGTATGGGAATACAGTGAAAAGTGTATGGTGCTGGTATACAATTTTTTGTCATTTATATAAATGATTTGGAAGTGAGCATGACACGCATATTTAGTAAGTTTGCAGACGACACCAAAATTGGGGGTGCAGTGGACAGCAAAGAAGGTTACCTCAGATTACAACAGGATCTTGATCAGATGGGCCAATGGGCTGAAGAGTGGCAGATGGAGTTTAATTCAGATAAATGAGATGTGCTGCATTTTGGGAAAGTAAATCTTAGCAGGACTTATACACTTAATGGTAAGGTCCTAGGGAGTGTTGCTGAATAAAGAGACCTTGGAGTGCAGGTTCATAGCTCCTTGAAAGTAGAGTCGCAGGTAGATAGCATGGTGAAGGCAGCGTTTGGTACGCTTTCCTTTATTGGTCAGAGCATTGAGTCTTGGAGTTGGGAGGTCATGTTGCAGCTGTATAGGACATTGGTTAGGCCACTTTTGGAATATAGCATGCAATTCTGGTCTCCTTCCTGTCGGAAGGATGTTGTGAAACATTGAGAGGTTTAGAAAGATTTACAAGGATGTTGCTAGGGTTGGAGAATTTGAGCTACAGGAAGAGGTTGAATAGGCTGGGGCTGTTTTCCCTGGAGTGTTGGAGGCTGAAGGTGACCTTTCAAGGGTTTATAAAATCATGAGGGGCATGGATAGGGTAAATAGACAAGGTCTTTTCACTGGGGTGGGCGAGTCCAGAACCAGAGGGGATAGGTTTAGGGTGAGAGGGGAAGGATATAAAAGAGACCTAAGGGGCAACTTTTCCATGCAGAAGGTGGTAGGGTATGGAATGAGCTGCCAGAGGAAGTGGTGGAGGCTGGTACAATTAGAGCATTTAAAAGGCATTTGGCTGGGTATATGAATAGGAAGGGTTTAGAGGGATATTGGCTGGGTGCTGTCAAGTGGGACTAGGTTGGGTTGGGATAGCTTGACGAGCTGGACCGAAGGGCCTGTTTCCATGTTGTACATGTCTATGTCTCTATGTACAAAGTTACCATTCTCCAACGCTGTTTAAAATACAAAACCAGAAATATTTTTTAAAAAGAAAATAAAAGAAATAGAGCCAAAAGACAAAAGGTCCAGATCTTAAAAATCCTATCCAAAAGAAAAAAAAAGTCTAGATTTTAAAGTCTCGTCTTCCTGGGCCGAGCCCTGGTCTGAATATTCTGTTTTTTGCCAACCAAAAAAAAAATCAATCTTCTACCCAAATTCATATTCTCCACCCTACACCATGAGGTCTTACTTTGCACAGTAACCCTTAACGTGGCACTGCAAACAGACGCCTTCTGGAAATCCAAATACATCATGTCAACAGGCTTCCTTTTATCCCCAACACATGTTACTCTTTCAAAGAACTCCAATAAATAGGTTAAACATGATTTCCCTTCTGCAGTACCATGTGGACTCTTCCTCAGAGAGATTCTCTAAGTGTCCATTCCATGAATGCCCCACAACGAACGTCAAGCTAACTGATCCGCAGATTCCCTTTTTCTGCTGCCCTCCCTTCCTGAATAGAGGAGTTATGTTTGCCACTTTCCAGCATGGAACCTACCTTGATGCAATACATCGATGATGTCAATGGGGCAGGACCAGGGACACGAATCATAGCTCCCTGTGCTGCTCCTGGCTAAAGATTGCCCAGCACAAGTGAGTCAGGCTGACTTCAGCCCCAAGCCCCTGTTATCAGACCCAGATGTACCACCGCAACATAACAGGTTCTTGATCTGGGGTCTTGCTAGCCTGCAAGTCCATCAGTTTACTCCGTATCACTTCCCACATAACTGCGATTTCACCAAGTTCCTCCCTCCCTTCCACCCCCTGATTTACAGCTATTATTGGAATGTTTTCTTTTGCCATTTCACTGTCATTTCACTGGTTAATACTTTCCAGTCCCTCATTGAAGAATGTCACAAGGAAACCACATTTTAAGGCGGAAATGACAAGCATATTCAGTCTTGAGAAAGGCTCATTTCATTCTTGCTCATTTCTGGGCGAACAGGTGGTTCTCACAGAACAGGGAAAGGTACAGAACAAGACAGCCCAAAGTGTTTAAAAAAAAAGTGCTGTCTGAACCAGTCCATAAACCTGCTGTGACTACACAATGGATGTTCTTTAATGAGTGAGTCTACACACTCTGTGCTCGATTCATCAAGCGATATTCTAGCCACTTGGCAGCTGCTGTGATATACTAAATACCAAAAATAAACTTTAAGGTTTGTTTTCTTATTGCAACAATGTCCTCAGTCTTTGGCAGCATGCAATCTGAATTAGCAGTTCAATGGGGAGGATTGTATTCTGCAGCCTTGGCTTCACACAAGTTAGTTTCTGTTGCTTTTTCTGCCTCCTCCATCTCTTAGCTTCTTTATTTCCTTTCTGTCCACAATGCCCAACAGTCCTCTACCAGAGAGCAGGCTGCTGACCATCTGCTAGGCCTTTCCTAGATGTCCTAAAGTGACTGAGTGCCAGGGGCGTTGGAAAATTGCTGCCCTCTCTCTCTCGCACATGTACACAAGCTATTCCACTTGACATTGACACTCACTCAGGAAAATGTGAGGACTGCAGATGCTAGAAATCAGAGTCTAGATTAGAGTGGTGCTGGAAAAGCACAGCAGGACACTAAGCATCCGAGGAGCAGGAAAATTGACGTTTCGGGCAAAAGCCCATCATCAGGACTGAAGGCAGGGAGCCTCGGGATGGAGAGATAAATGGGAGGGGGGAGGTGGCGCTGGGGAGAAGGTAGCAAGAGTACAATAGGTGGATGGGGGTGGGGATGGAGGTGATAGGCCGGAGAGGAGGGTTGAATGGATAGGTGGGAAAGAAGATTGGCAGGTAGGACCGGTCATGGGGATGGTGCTGAGCTGGAAGGTTGGAACAGGGTAAGGTTGGGGGGGGGGTAGAATGAGGAAACTGGTGAAGTCCATATTGATGCCATGGGGTTGAAGTGTTCTGAGGTGGAAGATAGACACTCACAAGTTCTCTCCAAGTAATCCAAGTTGCTTCTGTACCCTAAACTTTATCCCCCATTTCCTCCATACAGTAGCCCAGACAAGATATGCAATTTCAATATGTGCCTAACTTCCCACGCAGAATAGGCTGCTGCCACCAACCTTTCAAGACTATGATGAGGAGGAATTCCTTCAAACAGAGGCTGGTGAATATTTGGAATTCTCTACTCCACAGAGAACCTTGGGTGTTGAATCATTGAATAAGTTAAGAAGAAATCAATAGATTTCTGGATCTCCTGCGTCTGTGTGGGTTTGCACTGGGTGTTTTTGTTTCCTCCCACAGTCCAAAGATGTGCAGGTTAGGTGGATTGGCCGTGCTAAATTGCTCATAGTGTTCAGGAATGTGTAGGTTAGGTGCCTTAGCCATGGGAATTGCAGGGTAATAGGGTAGGGGTCTGGGTGGGATGCTCTTCAGAGGATTAGTGTGGACTTATTAGGCCAATTTCCACACTGTGGAAATTCTACTTCTATTAAGGGATGTGGGGATAGTGGGAAGAAGTGGCAAAAAAGATGATCAACTGTTAGCAGCTACATTTAATAAAGAGATCATTTTTTTAATATTTACAAGGCATCAAGAGGTATGGAGGACAAAGCTGGAATATGGCACTGAGAGGTAGGATCAGCCATGATCATACCGAATGATGGAGTAGACTCAAAAAGCTAAATGGCCAACTTTTGCAATACTCCATTCTCCAATCCCCAAGTTCTGCAATATGTCAACTAGCCTCCGTTAACAATTTAATTGTTCGCTTCTCAAACCAAGTGAGTATTGAGCAGCTTTGACTTTCACACAGCCCCTCATGCACTACCCACAGTAATCAAAGAACTGCACACCATTTTTACCAGACACGGGGAGGTCATTCTCGTCTGAGGTTAGCCTTCTAACTATAACATATTGCAACCAGAACTTCCCCAGGGCTACCTTGCTTGTAGATTGGGAGTCAAACAAACAAAGTAATAAACAATCTTGGTTCATGATGAGGAAGTACATCTCTCCTTCAGAGAGTGGGGGTGCAGTACACAGATATTAAAAGGGCTTGGCAAGGGCAGGTTTAACAATCAACTCTCGGATAATTTGGTGTGATGATACCGTGGCTTTAAGAGGTTATTTTGTCCTTTTTTTTCCTCAAGGAGAGGTTTTAAGATAGAGATGGCAAGTTGTCCATTTGGAAAGTCAATAAAGTAAACAGCTTGACCTTGTGTTTTGTTTTAAAGTTGGAACAATAGAAGCAGCCTGAATGGGTGTGGTCAAGCTCTCACAGAACCAGAATTTTTAGTTTCTTAGTTTCTCAGTAGTTGTTGCTGGGCCTGTTGTTACAGTACATCTCTCCCTGCTACACTCTGTCAGAGTTCTTGTGATTTTTCTTCCTCCTGGGGTTGTGGGAGTTGCATGTGAGACAATAATTTTATTGAATTTGCATTTTGCCAAGGGTCTGTTTATGGGATTTTACTATAGTGGAACAGTTACTGTTTAGTAACTAACTAATCTATTATTCTGTTAAGCTTTCCAATTTAGTTACAGCTAAGCCAATTTATTTTTTCTTTTATTATATTTTAACTATTATGAACGAATAAATAACATCGAGTAGTCGACCAATTGAATTGCAATGGGAACACAACACCTTACATTTACCTTTACATTAAGAAAACGTTAGTGTCTAGCCTGCCTGCTTAATATATTTTGAGCAGGCCTGGTCTGGTCCATCACAACAGGCAAAGACTTTTTTTAATCAATGACTTCATTTGGGATTGAAGTACCAACTGAGCAGGTAGCACTCTCACCTTGCATGATAATGTTGTGGGTTCAAGTTGCACTCCAGAGGCAGGAGAACAAAGATATAGACTGACACTTGAGTAGAAGTAGCAGTAGGGACGGAGTGATGAATTGTCAGAGATAATTCTTCAGATGAGATATTAAACTGAGGCCCCACCACATATTGAAATTGGACAAGAGAGTTCTCAGATATTCTAGCTAATATTTATCCCCCAACTAACATCATCAAACTGATTCCCTGGTGATTATTGTTGCATTCGGACATGGACTCCAGAACAGACATAACTGTACCTTTAAGACAATTACAGGACATTACAAAATGATTTTCTGACACAAAGATACCCATCTCGCCTTTAGTCACTCCTTACTATGAGTCTTTGTAGTCAGTTATTTTGTTAGCACAGGACAAAGACTGTATGCTTAAGCCTGTGATATTGAAAGTTGTAAATAATTAGTGTTGCAAATAAACTTCATGATGTCTGGCTTAACAACTACAACAGGAATTACACTTCAAAAGTACTCCAATTGGCTGTAAAGCACTTTCGGGCATCCTACTGTTATGAAGGGCACTATGCAAATGCAAGTTTGTCTTGAACTGAAATACAAGAGCCAGGACTAGTCAATAATGAGTGAGCAGGCTAAGCTACAGCTCAGGACTCAGGTACAAGCCACATTCAATAGATTTGGCAGCTCTCATCTTCTGATTAATAATTGCTCAGCCGACAGAGTCTGAGATAATCAGAATGCTATTTGATTTGGCAAAGCCTCAGGCTCTGCCATTGATTCAGGCTCCAGCAGTGGAGATTACATCTTGATTTTGACTGACATACAGCCCTAACCTGCACTGTCTTTCTATTTCACTATCGAGATACCCACTGAACAAACCAACTGTAAGACAAAGGAGCAACAGAAGTCCTTTCAACCCATTGAGCCTCCATTGCCAATGAGATCACGACTGATCTAATAATCCATAACTCCACTTTCCTGCCTTTTCCCTCTGATCCTCAATTCCCTTACTAATTAAAAAGTCTGAATCTCAGCCTTCAAATGGCGCACTCTCAATCGCCTTTTGGGGTAAAGATGTTCACAGAATCACTACGCTCAGAGAAGAAGTTCCTCCTCATTTCTGTTTCAAATGTGCATTCTGAGATTGTACCCTCTGGTTCTAGAGTCTCCCATGAAGGAAAACAACATTTCCACATCTACTTTGTCAAGTCCTCTAAGAATCGTATGAGTTTCAATAAGGCTACCCTTCATTCCACTGAGTAAAGGCCTAACCAGCTGAACCTTTCCTCATATGCTATTTATTCCCTTCCTTCAGAGCTTGGATTCAAAGATTGCCAGAATGATTCACACAAATTAACAAATCACTGAAGTTAGACATGTGGACAGGGAGCGGACTGAAAGCAAGAGAGGTTGAAAGAGTTAGAGGCAGTCATCAACTTGTCTCTATTAGCTTTGATTCCATTGAGAGTTTAATAATTTAACTTGCATCTGCTCTAAACTCCAAATATTTTCCAATGAAGCAGCAACAACTTGAATTTATACATCTTACTCCTTCAATTCTGGACTCTTACACATGCCCAGTTTTCATAACATCTCCATTGGTGGTCACGGTTCCAGTGTGTCTGGATCCTAAACTCTGGAATTATGAAAGGATTGAGAATGAAGGGGAGCAGATTTCAAGTAGGTAGTAAAAGGGGCAGAGGGTTTTATAAGGGGTCTGAAATAAGATACCTTGGAATATGGTTCAATTGAGACATTCAAAAGGACATATTGGTAATGTCACTAACTTAGTAATCTAGAACCCAGCAGAAGTATTGAGGCAGGTGCATTAACAACATTTAAAAGGCATTTAGATAACTACATGGAGAGGAAAGGTTTAGAAAGATATGGGCCAAGTTCAGGGAAACGGGGTTAGCAGGTGGACGGACATTTTGGTTGGCATGGACCAGTTTGGCCAAAGGGCCTGTCTTCATGATGTAGGACTCTATGATCTATGAACCCCAGGCTAACGCTTTGACAGCTGGCCTAAAGGAGACAGCATAATCACTTCTGGTTGTTGTAAAAAAATCCATGTAGTTCACTAATGGTTCGTACCCAGTCTGGCCTCCTTTTGACTCCAAACCCATAACAATGTTGTTGGCTGTTAACTGCTCTATTAAATGGCCCTAGCGAGGTACTCAAATCAAGGGACAGTTAGAAAGAGCAATACACGCAGTTTAATGCAATTAATGATTTTTTTTAAAAAATGAATAGATTATTATTAGACTGCGTCCATTTCACAGCAGGCAGTTATAGGAAACTACCACATTCCGGTCGAGTTGGGGCAGAAACTGCTGCCTAGAGGATCCCTGATAATTCCCGAGAAGTCCAAACCCCTTAACAAAATTACCATGGTCAAGAACAGGAAACTGCCAACAACCAAATTCACTCCCTACGTCAGGTCAGTAAGCTGCAGTTTCAGTAATAATCTCAGGGCACACATCTCAACTATTCAGTAGTTTTAAAAACAAATAAAACTGGAGAATGAGACATACTGGTCTGACTCAAACTGGAGGACCAGCACAACCGGTATGTTCATTTGCAAGTATCATTGTTTTGTTTAAACTGGAGTTTCTTCTCTGGGATGGTCACGTCCCACATGCCTCAATGCATCTTGGAAATCGGATTGCATGCACGTCTGACAATAACTGTCACTGTCCATTAGCAGAGTTCCAACATCTGCCAATCCTTCAGCTCCAACATAGCAGGGAATTACAAATCTTAAAAACACACAAAGCAATCATTTGGCCCATCAGTGCCATGCCAGTGAATTGGGCGAAAGTGCAAAGTAGATAGAATTGCTAGCCTTGCTATCTCTCACCAGTTATCCGTGTCAATATTTTCTCTACCAACCAGTTCAGAGATGTTAATGTACACCTCTGAAGCAGGTGGGACTAGAGAACCGAGGTCTCCTGGTCAAGAGGTAGGAACCCTACCACCATGCCAAGAACCCTACAGTTGTCATTTGTTTCTTTTAACAAGGTAATTTGTACTTTCCAACATCTATGGCAATGGACAGCATTTACACGGTCAAATGAGGAGCTCTTTACCAGTGTATGAGAAAGGCTGGTAAAACTTTTAACAACGGTCCATGAGGTTCTGTCACCCATTCAGTTACCATGTCAGGCTAAGAACGACTGCGGGCTTCTCTCATCGCCAACGGCATCACCAATCACATTAATGGCAAAGTCATCAAAGTCTCATATTTTTACAAACCCACAGACATCACAACATCGGAGAGCATTTGACAGGGGAAAAACTAGTCGTGAGTAGGTATTTAGGATGACCAGGTATCACTGACCTCAGGTTAGTACAGACATAGGGTGGGAGTCAGAGAAAAGGGAAAGGAGGAGGAAGCAGGAGAGAGCGAGGGGAAGATGTGTGGAGGAGGATGGAGGGAGCGAGTGAGGTAGAGAGGGAGCGAGCGAGGGAAGGATCAAGGGAGTGTTAGAAAGGCAGAGGAAGGGAGAGAGGGAACAGGAGAATGGGAAAAAGACAGAGGGAGAGGGTGGAGGAAGGCAGGCGGGGGAAGGGGGGAGGGGGAAGGGGGAGTAGGGAGGCAGAAGGATGGACAGAGAATGAGATAAGATGGAAAGAGAAAAGTGGATTGGAGAGAGAGAAAGAGAAAGTAAGAATGGATGTGAAAGCAGCCTGTTGAAACAGGGAGAAGTGTCTTTGAATGCAAGATAAAGAAGTAGGCAGGGTGATCCCAGACAGGGTTTGGCAGATGCTAAACAAGGCCAAACTTGTGATTGTCAGCAACTTGATTGAGATTTTGAACCCTCAGAGTTCCCAATATGTGCTTATCAAAACTAAACACTCAGTTAGATGCCTGTACAGAATGATACTGTCACACTGCTAGAAACATACTGAAGGACAGCACATAGAAGCAAGAGCAGGTGGGGAAACTAACAAACACAGCGGCGAAAACAAACCTCCCCCTCACCACCAGGGAAAGTCTCAAACCATCCACAACAGGGTGCACATTCTACACAACTAACCTCGAGCCACAGTCCTCACGATTAGAGGATTTGAGTTACGAGAAACTGGCTTCAACAGCTGGCATGGAACAAGCTGCCTTCAGTAGTCAGAGGGTCCCACCCAATACAGCACACTGAATAGTGGTACTGTCCATGCCCGCAGCCCAGATATCCAGTAGGAAGCTGCATAGCAGTCATACCAGACCACAGACTCCTCTGTGGGGTATTCAGAAATGCTGGTGGGGGAGTGGTTGGGCTTTTTCCTGTAAACATGAAAGCCAAAATCCACCAGCCCGGGCAACAAAACACACACTATGCTTGCTACACCAGCCTCTGGGCTGTAATTCAAAGCAATCCATGGGCAAAGCAGCTTGGATGCTCAGTGAAGCACAGTGAGCCCTTTGTGGAGAGTTTAGATGCACTTCTCATGACCAACTCTGTCTGACAGAAATACTATTTTTCCAGTATCGGCCCGCAAAACAAATATCGCAGCCACTGAGCCAAACAGACCGTCCTCACAAAGTGACACGCTGTCCTCAGAAGATGCGCTGCAAGCTGACATTATACGCAGGGCATTTTGTTCAGGAGAGAGACTGAAAGACAATGTTTGGGCAAAACATTCAGAAAATTGATGCAATAGGCAGGAGAGAGGAAGGGGAGAGGGTATTTGTTGTCCATAACAGTGAGATGCAAGAGCGAAAATAAGCAATTTTGCCCATTTAGTTCAATCCATCATTGAATTCGTTTAATAATCCTCAGTACAAAAAGGAAGAACTGCAGATGCTGGAAATCAGAAATAAAAACAGAAATTGCTGGAAATGCTCAGCAATGGTAGAGAGAAATCAGACTTAACATTTCAGCTTTAGTGACCTTTCCTCAGAAGTGATGGTAGCTAGGAAAAAGGCAGTTTTTATGCAGAAGATTGGGTGGGGAGAGGGCGTAAGGAGTGAACGACAGGGGGAGACAGAACCCAAAGAGAGAGAAGAACAATTGGATAATGAAAGGAGTGGCTAACGATCTGGCTAAGAGAATGAATAGTTGCTAATGGGGGTATTACTGGCTAACAATGGGTAGTGTGTAATGGCAGACCATGTATTGGTGTGTAGAGGTACGGGTAAGGATGTGGGACAAGATGCCTCAAGCTCTGAAACTGTTGAACTTGATATTGAGTCCAGGAAGCTGAAGAGTTCCCAAGCAAAAAATGAGGTATTGTTCTTCCAGCTTACACTGAGCTTGACTGGAGCACTGCAGCCAGTCTGAGACAGAGATGTTGGCCAGGAAACAAGGTGGTGTGTTGAAGTGACAATCCTCAACAATCCACTTTCCTCCCTTTTCCCAATAACCCTGGATTCTCTTACTGATTAAAAACTTGTCTATCACAGCCTGAACTATTGAGATCAATCTAATGTGTCTTCTCTGCACCGACTCCAATACCAAGATTTAATTCTTTACATAAGGGGACCAACACTATTCACAAACTGGGGTCAAATAACTGCCTTGTGTTGTTCTAGCAGCACTTGCCTATTCTCTCGGAAATAAAGGCTAACCATTCTATTTGCCTTCCCTATTACCCTCTGAACCTGGACGCTAGTTTTTTTTGTAATTCCTGAGCAAGGACCCCCAAATCCCTCTGTTCTGTAGCTTTCTGCAGTTGGTTTCCATTCAAATAACCTGCACAGCCTCTGTTCTTCCTGTCAAAGCGAGACTCCTCACATTTCCCCACACTATATTCCATCTGTCCAAGAACTGGCCCACTTTCTTAACCTGTCTTCATCCCTCTGCGAGTCGTCCTCATCACCTTCCCGACTATTTCTGTGCCATCCAAGTCTTTAATATATATCACAAATAATTGCAGCTCCAACATTGATCCCTGTGACACATCACTCGTTAAAGATTATCATCCTGAAAATGTAACATTTCCCCCAACCTTTATCCTAACTCTGTTTTCTATGAGCTAGCTAATCCTTGCTAAAATACTGTCTCGAACACTACGTGCTCTTAATGTTATTCAGTAGTCTTCTAATCAGTATCATGTAGCATGCCTGGATGATGACAGTGAATGTACTATAACCAAGTTTGACCGCAAAAATAAATGTGAAGTTGTAAGGATGACACACAGAGGGATACAGGCAAGTTAAGTGAGTGCGCAGATAGAGTATAGTGACATGGGAAAATGTGACGGTATTCACTTGGGCAGGAAGGGAAGAGGAGAGAACTATTATTTAAATAAAGACTGCAGGAAGCTACAGCACAGGGGGAGTTGGGGGCCTTCATCCATGAACCGCAAAAATCTCAATGAATCTAGACCAGATCTAAAATCTCAAATTCCAAATTGCAGGAAGGCCAATTTTGATAGTATTAGGCAAGAATTTTCAAAAGTTGATCGGTGGTGGATGCTTGCAAGTAAAGGGATGGCTGGAAAATGGGAAGCCTTCAGAAATGAGATAACGAGTCCAGAAACAGTATGTTCCTGTTAGGGTGAAAGGAAAGGCTGGGTAACTAGAAAAATTGAGTTTTTGGTCAATAAAATGAAGGAAGCATATGTTAAGTATAGACAGCAGAGCTTGAGTGAACTAGAAGAGTATAAAGATGGTAGGAGTATGCTTAAAAGGGAAATCAGGAGGGCAAAAAGGGGATATGAGATAGCTTTGGCAAATAGGGTTAAGGAGAATCCAAATGGGTTTTATAAATACATTAAGGACAAAGGGGTAACTAGGGAGAGAATAGGGCCCCTGAAAGATCAGCAAGGCAGCTTATGTGTGTAACCACAGGAGATGGGGGAAATACTAAACAAGTATTTTGCATCAGAGTTTGCTGTGGAGTAGGACATGGAAAATATAGAATGTAGGGAAATAAATGGTGACATCTTGAGAAATGTCCATATTAGAGGTGGTGGTGCTGGATGTCTTAAAATGCATGAAGTTGGAAAAATTCACAGGACTTGATCAGGTGTACCCTCGAACTCTGGGGGAAGCTAGAGAAGTATTGCTGGGCCTCTTGCTGAAATATTTGTACCATCGATAGTCACAGGTAAGGTGCCGGAAGACTGGAGGCTGGCTAACGTGGTGCCACTATTTAAGAAAGGTGGTAAGGAAAAGCCAGGGAACTACAGACCAGTGAGCCTAACATCAATGGGGAGGCAAGTTATTGGAGAGAATCCTGAGGGAGAGGATTTACATTTATTTGGAAAAGCAAGGACTGATTCGTCATAGTTAACATGGTTTTGTGAATGGGAAGTCATGTCTTACAAACTTGATTGAGTTTCTTCAAGTCACAAAGAGGATTGATGAAGGCAGAGCAATGGATGTGATCTATATGGACTTCAGTAAGGTGTTTGAAAAGGTTCCTCATGGTAGACTGGTCAGTGAGGTTAGATCATATGGAAGATAGCATGAACTAGCCATTTAGATAAAGAAAACAGAGGGTGGTGGTGGAGGGTTGTTTTTCAGACTGGAGGCTTGTGACCAGTGGTGTGCCACAAGGATCGATGCTGGGTCCACTACTTTTCATCATTTACATAAACGATTTGGATGTAAACATAGAAGGTATAGTTAGTAAGATAGCAGATGACACCAAAGTTGAAGGTGTAGTGGACAGCGAAGAAGGTTAACTCAGATTACAATGGGATCTTGATCAGATGGGCCAATGGGCTGAGGAGTGGTAGATAGAGTTTAATTTAGACAAATACGAGGTGCTGTTTTTTGGAAAAGCAAACCAGGGCAGGACTTATACATTTAATGGTAAGGTCCTGGGGAGAGTTGCTGAACAAAGAGACCTTGGAGTGCAGATTTATTAGTTCCTTGAAAGTGGCATCACAGGTAGATAGGATAGTGAAGGTGGCATTTGGCATACTTTCCTTTATTGGTCAGAGCATTGAGTATAGGAGTTGGGAGGTCATGTTGCGGCTATACAGGACATTGGTTAGGCCACTTTTTGAATAGTGTGTGCAATTCTGGTCTCCCTACTATAGGAAGGATGTTGTGAAACTTGAAAGGGTTCAGAAAAGATTTACAAGAATGTTGCCAGGGTTGGAGGATTTGAGCTAAAGGGAGAGGCTGAATAGGCTGGGCTGTTTTCCCTGGAGTGTCAGAGGCTTAGGGGTGACATTATAGGGGTTATTAAAATCATGAGGGGCATGGGTAGGGTAAACAGACAACATCCAGAACTAGAGGGCATAGGTTTAGGGTGAGAGCGGAAGGATATAAAAGAGACCTAAGGGACAACCTTTTCACGCAGAGAGTGGTACGTGTATGGAATGAGCTGCCAGAGGAAGTGGTGGAGGCTGGTACAATTTTAACATCTAAAAGGCATCTGGACGGGTATATGAATAGGAAGGGTTTACAGGGATATGGATCCAAGTGCTGGCAAATGGTTCAGATGCCTGGTTGGCATGGACAAGTTGGACCGAAGGGTCTGTTTCCATGCTGTCCATCTCTATGACTCAATCTCATCCACGGTCAGCAGGAAACATGGAAGGAAAATGGAATGTTTGCCTTTATTTCACATCCCACATTGCCAGATATATTCAACTGCGAAAAAAGAATGCTGCAAAAGCTGGGTTGGGCTCAGGAAAGTCCTGGAGCATAATGGCTCGAAGTATCTGATATTTCATTAGCACCATTGGCTTTCAGAAACTTAATGATCAGTCAGTTTTAATTTCAAATGTTTGGTAAACCGGACAACTGATCAACTTCAAGTCAAAAGGCTGGATTTTAAGGTGTGTCCTGAAATAGGAGGGAGAGGCAGACAGGTTATGACTGGAATCCCAGAGCTCAGAGCCCAGGCAATTAAAAGCACAAAGGTAAAAACAGGGGCTGCAGATTCTGGAAACCAGAGTCTAGATTGAATGGTGCTGGAAAAGCACAGCAGGTCAGGCAGCATCCGAGGAGCAGGAAAATCGACATTCCTGATGAAGGGCTTTTGCCCGAAACGTCGATTTTCCTGCTCCTCAGATGCTACCTGACCTGCTGTGCTTTTCCCAGCACCACTCTAATTAAAAGCACGACCACTACTTGATGGAATCAAGGAAATGAAAGATGCGTAAAAGACCGATTGACACTCAACTTGAAAGTAAAAACTCACCAACTGTCAGAGATCTCGAAATGTGCTGGAAACACTTGAAACCTTGAACAGCCTCAGCAAAACAAAACTAAAATTTCACAGCTCAACCAAGAAGTGGCTGCCTAGGCTGAGAAACAGCATTGAAGCGCCCAGCGGCAGCCAGAGCTGGAAAAGTTTGTTTCCAACTATCCCACTTCTCAAACAATGCTTTGCAGCAGGAGATCAATATCACGGTCAATCATGGGACTGTGCAGGCAGACCCTGAATGCTAGGCCCCAACCAACTGAGAACAGAGGCCCTGAAATGTGAAAAGGCCATTCTGCAGCATGCTGTTAGAAATCAGGCCTAGACTGTCTGCGAAGGGGCAGGATTACCCCCATCTCGCCCCATCTGCCCAACCCTCTTCCCCCTTACCGCAACTGTATCTGCCTGACCCACTTCCCCCTCCTATTCGCCTGACTCTCTGCCCCCTCTCTTCTCACGGTACCCTCACCCACTTCTGCACTGTCCAATCTTCCTCAGCTTTCTTTCCACAGAGCCTTGTCCTAACGTCCATATGGCTGTATATTCACGTTGTGCACTGCCAGAGTCACTAGTCGACACAGTGGCTCCTGCCATAATGACAATGCCTGAACCCAGCTGCATGCGACCTTCCTGCCCTGTATGACTCAGTGCCCTTAGCAGTGCTACATTTAATCTTGGTGGAGCTCAGAGAACAATGGGTGGTGCAAACTCTGGCCTCGCTCTCGTACGATTATACACGAACACAAGTAAACTGGGGATTTTGGGCTTGGTACTTCTATGGATCCAATACTGATAAAACCTAACTACAATC
Organism: Chiloscyllium plagiosum; assembly: GCF_004010195.1. NCBI lineage: Eukaryota > Metazoa > Chordata > Chondrichthyes > Orectolobiformes > Hemiscylliidae > Chiloscyllium > Chiloscyllium plagiosum. The sequence continues at coordinate 5,195,410 of NC_057724.1, forward strand.
TTCAATAATTGCAATAGCCCACTAATTTATCCACTTATGAGCATAAACACATCTATCTTCTTCCTCTTCAACCCACAACCCCCCTCCCCCCAGCTCCCAACCATCTTGCTGTATGACAATAAGGAGTAACACACTAAATCACAACTTTCTCAGTGGCTTTCTAAAGCATAGGGTTATCTTTAACCCTTGACACTCAATAATCCCATAATTCAAATGAAACAAAGCAACTCTCAGTGGCTGTTCTTCATTCTCCTTCAAGGAATGACTGCGACATCTACACTGGAGCTCCATCCAAGTGAGATCAAAGTTCATCTGAAGGAACGGAGAGTGATGGGAAACTCAGGCACGCAATTAACAGTCTCTGAATGGGAGTTAAGCAGCCCACATCAGAAGTGATGATGTTCACTCCAGCCTCCTGACCGGCTTCCCAATTTCTGTAAACATTTGAGCTTATCCAAAAAAAAACGCTGCTGATCCTATCCACAATTCATTGCATCATTTCCTTGCGTTCTTGCATGTTAGCCCATCAAAATCCCACTTCAAATTCTTTTCAGCATGTTCAAATTCCTCCACTGCCTCAAGTCTTCCTCTAACGTCAACTCCTCCAGTCCTACTGCCCCCTCTATTTTTGTACCTTCCTCCAGCCCCTACATCCTCCCCTTCCTCGTAGCCAACCTGTAGCCTCTATAATCTTCTCTGTCCACGAACCTTCTTCCAGTCCCTGTAGTCTTCTCTACCTCTGTACCCTGATCCAGCCTCTGCAATCTCCCATTATCCTTGTTCCGCCTCACCAGCCTCTACAACCTCATTCCAATACTCCCACATCTCTGTCACCCCTTCCAGCTCTATAACCCTCTGAGAACTCGTCAATATCGCTGACATGCTGTGTCTTCTATATATATCACCTATTTCCTTTGTGGTCATGACTTCAGACATCTAGGCCCTTAGCTCTGGAATTCCTTCGTTAAACCTTTATGCCTACATCTCTCTCCACACGAAGGATGTTGCTTAAAACCTATCCCTTGGATAAAGATTTCAGTCATTGTCCTAATATTTCCTTGTATGGCACAGTATCAATTTGTGGCAGACAACACTCTTGCAAATGCCAAGATGCACTTTGTGACAACTGCTGGTGTTATTGTGTCAGTACATCAACTGTCTTTTACAATGTATGATCAGAGTTTACACTGCACAATAAAAGCAACATCCAGCCTACATCCCTCCCAAAGATACATGTATGTAGTTGATTAATATTACAGGAGTAATTTTCTTCACTAACACTTCCTATAACATATCAAAAGTGAACAAAATGTCATCCCTCTTGGTATTGTGTGTTCTGTGTCTTCTTAAAAAGATAATATTTTCTCACCAGCTAAGATAACCAATTACTATGCCTTTGCAGAAATATCATCAGGCTCTGCCCTTGAACATTGGACTTCCTGCTGTGTAACCATAGTGTTACAGTAGCCAGTACCAGCAAAGCCAAATGCCATGTCTGGTATCTTAAGCAACAGTGGTCAGCAACAGACCCCTGAAATGCAAGCGAGTGGACTTACATGGTATACGTAAATTGTGATCTACTTACTTTCTTGATCTTTTGATTTGATTTGATTTTTTTATTGTCACATGTTCCAGGGTAGAGTGAAAGGTTTGGTTTTGTGTGCAGTACAGGAAGATCGCAATATATCAAGTGTATCAAGGTAATAGAACCGAGCGAAGAATACAATGTTACAACTGCAGAGAAGGTCAACAGACAGTGAGATCAACATTACATTTATAATTTGTGAGGTCCATTCAGTAGAGCAATAACAGTGGGGAGGAAGCTGTTCTTGAATCTGTTGGTACGTGTATCTAAGTCTTTGTATCATCTGCCCGATGAAAGAAGTTGCAAGAGATTATAATCGGGTGGGTGGGTTTGATGATGATGTTGGCTGCCTTTCTGAGGCATGAGAAGTTAGATAGAGCCAGTGGAACGAAGGTTGGCTTGCATGATAGACTGGGCTGTGTTCACAGCTCTCTGTAGTTACTTATGGTCCTGGGCAAAGCAATTGCCCTACCAAGCCATGCTCCTCTGCTTTCCCCAAAAATGTGAAAACAAAATATTCTAGTTAACTCTGTTAACTGACACTTTATAATGGTCAAAAAACTGAAATAACTGCAGATGCTAGAAATCAGAACCAAAAACAGAAATAGCTGGAATAACTCAGCAGGTTTGGCAGCATCTGTGGAGAGAAAGCAGTTCTGAAGAAGGGTCACTGCATGCTAATTTTAAGGGTGGCATGGTTTCTCAGTGGTTAGCACTGCTGCCTCACTGCACTAGGGGCCCGGGTTCAATTCCAACCTTTGGCAACGGTCTGTGTGGAGTTTGCACATTCTCCCCATGTCTGCGTGGGTTTCCACCGAGTGCTCCGGTTTCCTCCCACAACCCAAAAAGATGTGCAGGTCAAGTGTACTGGTCATGCTAAATTACCAATTGTGTTAGGTGCATTAGTCAGGGGTAAATATGGGGAATCGGTCTGGGTGGGTTAATCTTCAGAGGGTCAGTGTGGACTTGTTGGGCCAAAAGGTCTGTTTCCATACTGTGGGGAAATCACTGGACCCAAAAATGTTGATTCTGCTTTCTGCCTACAGATGCTGCCAGACCTGCTGAGTTTTATCAGCAATTTCTGTTTTTCTTAATAACGGTCATTCTTTCATTACTCATTTAAATATTCATTTTATTGCTTCAAAAGATCTTTTTTTCCTGAATTTCACCTCACTGTTGTATCAAACATGACTGTTCATGTTTGCATTTTTTTTGCCAAACACGTGATTCCACTGAAGTGTGATGGGGAGGAACCAGTGTTGGACTGGGGGAGACAAAGTTAAATATCACACAACACCAGGTTATAGTCCAAGTTTATTTGGAAGCACTAGCTTTCGGAGAGCTGTTCCTTCATCAGGTGGTTGCGCCCTGTGGACTATAACCTGGTGTTGTGTGATTTTTAAACTTTCTCCATTGAACTGAGCTGATTGCTTGGCTGGTTCAATAGCAAGGTAAAAACAATGACTGCAGATGCTGGAAACCAGATTCTGGATCAGTGGTGCTGGAAGAGCACAGCAATTCAGGCAGCATCCGAGGACAGGCAAAATCGACGTTTCGGGCAAAAGCCCTTCATCAGGAATAAAGGCAGAGAGCCTGAAG
>NC_057724.1:5198881-5242562 GCF_004010195.1 Chiloscyllium plagiosum
CCAGTCTCCCCAATGTAGAGGAGGCCGCATCGGGAGCAACGGATACAATAGATGATATTAGTGGATGTGCAGGTAAAACTTTGATGGATGTGGAAGGCTCCTTTAGGTCCTTGGATGGAGGTGAGGGAGGAGGTGTGGGCGCTGGTTTTACAGTTCCTGCGGTGGCAGGGGAAAGTGCCAGGATGGGGGGGTGGGTCGTAGGGGGGCGTGGACCTGACCAGGTAGTCACGGGGGGAACGGTCTTTGCGGAAGGCGGAGAGGGGTGGGGAGGGAAATATATCCCTGGTGGTGGGGTCTGTTTGGAGGCGGAGAGGGGTGGGGAGGGAAATATATCCCTGGTGGTGGGGTCTGTTTGGAGGCGGAGAGGGGTGGGGAGGGAAATATATCCCTGGTGGTGGGGTCTGTTTGGAGGCGGAGAGGGGTGGGGAGGGAAATATATCCCTGGTGGTGGGGTCTGTTTGGAGGCGGAGAGGGGTGGGGAGGGAAATATATCCCTGGTGGTGGGGTCTGTTTGGAGGCGGAGAGGGGTGGGGAGGGAAATATATCCCTGGTGGTGGGGTCTGTTTGGAGGTGGCGGAAATGTCGGCGGATGATTTGGTTTATGCGAACGCCTCATCTTCCGCCTTGGAACACTTCAACCCCAGGGCATCAATGTGGATTTTAACAGTTTCCTCATTTCCCCTTCCCCCACCTCATCCTAGCTTCTAACCTTCAGAAACTCGATCCCCTGACCTGTCCCCCCTGCCCCGCTCCTTTTCCACCTATCCACTCCACCCTCTCCTCCCTGACCTATCACCTTCATCTCCTTCCCCACTGACCTATTGTACTCTATGCCACTCTCTCCCCACCCCCACCCTCCTCTAGCTTATCTCTCCACGCTTCAGGCTCTCTGCCTTTATTCCTGATGAAGGGCTTTTGCCCGAAACGTCGATTTTGCCTGTTCTCGGATTCTGGTTCAATGGCAGTCAACTCCATCACTTTGAATCGAGAGTCACATGGGCCAAACCAGATAAGGAGGGCAGATTTCCTTCCCAGCAGGACCTGAGTGAACCAAGCGGGTTTTGAATAGCAATCCAAGATGGCCACCATGATTGAGATTAGCTTTCAATTCCAAATGTATTAATTGCATTTAAATTCGACCAGGTTCCTTGCTGGGGCTTGAACCCATGATCCCAGTGCATTAGGCCTCTGGATTACTAACACATCGTAATTATGCAAACATCTCTCCCTAATCTGATCACTTTCATGTGATTATTTGGAGGAGCTTTCTGTTCAACAAAAAATAAATTGGCATGATACCTACAAGAGCTATGCCACAGCCCATTAGCTACTTTCTGATCTGGGTGCACTGGGGACATCTCGTAATGATGACAAACAGGAGAGACAAAATAATTGGAATAGCTCTTTGATAGTACAGATATGGTGGGTCAAATAGCCACTTCCCAGAAATGGAAGTCAAAGGAAGTGGAGGATTTGTCCCGCTATCTGAACACATTAGCATGGTGTTATGATGTTGCTCAGTTTAAGTCACTGGGATACAAGAGAACAATGGAAAGTGCTACTTCATCACAGTCGCTTCTAGATGGCCGCTGTGTTCGCTTGCTGGCTCATGGTATTTATTGTATGACACAGCTCGGAACAGCAAGCCTATCACTCCAAATTTCAGAGCATTAACCGTCAGATTTCTAGCATCTGCGATCGCTTGAGAAAGCGCCCTGGCTTTTGGAAGGCGATACTGCTTGGATTGTTTTACAGAGGCGCTGTCAATCTCAACAAACATTGCTCAACAAGAACACAATGAGACTGCATTCCAATGTCGCTAAGTAGTACAGAACAGACAATGCGAGGTGAAAACACAAGGCATGCAATCTGCTCATTCAGCTTTGATTCATGTGCAAGGCATTCAGCACTGTATAAGACAACAATAAATCATCAGTGAATAATGCTTTCTTTTAAAAGAAGCAAACAGAAGAGAGAGAAAAAAAATGCACAGGCAATTCAGGTTCAGACCAGTTCCGGGTTAACCTCTGGTAAATATTCAGCTCTCAAACCAACACCGGTAAAAGCAGATCATCAGGTTGTGAGAACATTAGTCTATGTGGGAGCAGTGCACAAACAGAATGCTAGCTTTCCCTCCCTATCCCCAGAAATTAGACTTTCATAGTACTCGATTGGCTGTAAAGCATTCTGGGACATTCTGGGGTCAAGAAAGGAACCAATTAAATGTACAGGGGTGTGTCTTTGAGGCAATCAGACAGCATAACATGAACTGGACAGACAATTCCGTGTGGACTAAGGGGGCTGAATGGCCTGTTTTATTGTGCCATATCTCCAACGTAATTCTACGTTTAAAATGTACAGCCCAGCACCATCTCAGCCGCACTGTGTGCTGTACACAATGTGCAGCTGATAATCTATCGTTGGTTGCTGAACTATTTGGTAACACCCAGGAAGATATGGTTGTTCAGCTAAGAGGTTACGCAAACAGCGATGTGACTGCCCCATTTCCATAAAAAGCAACGGAAGGAAATCTGATCATTTCCTCTTGGTAGATTTGACCCCGTGGAACTCAAAACAGCTGCCAAAAAAGACTGACCTAACATTAGCCCCAAGATATGCACATTTGCTGTACATAAGCATCCTGATCTATAAGAGGTAGCATGCCCTACTAGCAGAATAATACATTAATAAAGGTTTTCCCTTTGACAGCCTGACCTTCCTTATTGTCCAGAAACCCCAATTATCTCTGTTTTTCATTGTCCTTGACCACACACACACCACACCCTAACTATCTCCAGCTTTGCCAAGCATCAAGATGGTCCCCTCAAGCACATCCTTTGCCCCTTGCTCTCAATCATCCCATGGTTTCGATGCAAGGGCAGGTCTGCTTAATTCGGTCTTGCCTTTCCCTACCTCATTCCGTTGCTACCTGACAGATCTGCCAGGATCAGGGGGCGACGAGTCTAGGAAGTCAAAGCTGTGCTCCCCACTCTGTACTCTTGACTGTGGATGAGGCACAGACTGCGACGTCCCCACTGTCTTCCCCATTCCTGCGCCTCCTGTCTTCTCTCCAGATGCCCACACTACCCCTGCCCAAAGACCCTTTGGCAACTGCCCCCTCTGCAGGCAGACATGCCTACATAAACACGGGCAGGGATTTCTTTATCCCAATCTCTGGTTGAGTGTAGCATTGACAAGGCCACCATTAATCGCCCTGAGTATGTGACACCTCAAACCAGGAGCTTGCTCAACCACTTCAGAAGGCTGTGATATGAGCTAAACAGTGTGCTGTAGGACTGGAGTTACATATGGGTCTTACTGGGAAAGGACAATAGTTTCACTTCCCCAAAAAGCACAGCGATGGACGATGTCGAGTCTTGCAACTACCTGAATGCTTCACAGGAGAAATTTTTAAATGGAGTGCAGCTTTGCAACAAATTAATTCCAGATTTACTGGAGCAGAGTTTAATCCTGAGGGCCCCTTGTGGGATCAAACTGATGTTTTCTGAATTCCTGGTCCAGTTTGATGGTCACTAAATCACTGTACTTAGACAGTGGATATTGAACTATATTGAGTTGAGGAAGATCACAGCAAGCGAATATTGTCCATATACATTCTGAGAGGCAAAAGACAGCTCTCAGGAAAGCGAGTTCGAGCAGAGGGCATCAGGTCAGAATCTAGCCTTCCTGTTGCGCTCTCTAAGTGACTCTCTTATTGTAACTGTGTACCAGGAGGTCTCCACTGCATCTCTGTACCTGTACCAACCTATGCCAAATTTTGTTCTCTTTGCTTTCAAATGTCCCCTCAGACAAGCATGAACCCGTCTCCTTTGCTGCCCACACTGTGAGCTTTTTGCTGCATCTCTGGCCAGCTTCCTGCAGTGATTCCATCTCCAGATATTTCTTCATCTTCTCCACCCTCGGAAATCCTCCCAAAATCTCGCACATCCATTTCTTTCAAGCTTGTTCCTCGAGTTTGCCATTCGGATTAACTGTTTCGCCTCCTGTTTAGACCTTTGTCATGACCGGATCTGAACTCCTCACAAATGTTATTTTAATCATAAAAATATCGACATGGATCTTTCTAACTCATCAATGGGATGTGAAAAGGCCAGCAATTGTTACCCATCCCTAACAGCCCTGGAGGAGGCAGTGGTGAGCTGTCTTCTTGAACAGCTGCAGTCCTTGTGGTACAACAACAGCCACAGTATTGTAAGGGAAGACATTTTGAACCAGTAACAGTGCAGGAATGATATGAGGTCGGGGCTTGGCTTGCAGGAGAACCTTGAGGAGGTGCATTTCCCATAACTCTGCTGCCCTTCAGAGAATGGCTACAGTGTGGAAGCAGGCCATTCGGCCAATTGAGTGCACACCTACCCTCCAGAGAACATCTCACCCAGACCTCTTCCCCTACCTTATCGCTGTAACCCTGCATTTTGCAATCCATCCAAGCTGCCCATCCCTGGACACCAAGGACAATTTAGCATGGCTAAGCCACCTAACGTGAATATCTCTGCGCTGTGGGAGGAAACCCATGCAGACAAGGGGGGGAATGTGCCAACTCCGCACAGACAGTTGCCAGAGGTAGAAATCGAACTCAGGTCCCTGAGGTTGTGAAGCGACAGCGCTAACCAGTGAGCCACTGTGCCGCCCTTATATATTTCAATTCCATAATCATTCAAATCTGAAACCTTTGGAGTTTCTGCATAACATAGTGAAGTCTGTTCCAAACATGAATAACAGTAAAATATAACCAGCGGGAAAATCCCCTCTCCTGCACAGGGAGATATAACGTGCAGATAGTCTGTGAGGAAGGGTTGTCTAGTTGATAGGGCAAAATTGCAGTCAGCGTGATGGGTTGAAGTGTGTCTATTTTAACACAAGAAGCGTCAGGAATAAGGGTGATGAACATAGAGTATCCATCAGTACTTGGAGCTATGATGTTGTGGCCATTACGGAGATTTGGATATCACATCAGGATTGGTTGTTGGATGTTTTGAGATTTGGATATCACATCAGGATTGGTTGTTGGATGTTTTGGGGTTTAGATGTTTCAAAAGGAATAGGGAGGGAGGTAAGGGAGGCATTGCTAATCAGGAATAGTACCACAGCTGCAGAAAGGGTGGTCGTCGAGGAGGGTTTGTCTAAAGAGTCAGTATGGGTGGAAGTCAGAAACAAGAAAGGAGCAGTCACTTTATTGTGAGCTTTCTATAGACTCTCCAATAGCAACAGAGACACAAAGGAGCAGATTGGGAGGCAGAGTTTTGGAAAGGTGCACAAGTAACAGGGTTGTGGTCGTGGGTGACTTCAACTTCCCCAATACTGACAGAAACCTCCGGAGTGCAAATAGTTTGGATGGAGCAAATTTTGTCAGGTATGTCCAAGAAGGATTCCTTACTCAATATGTAGATAGGGTCAAAAAGTGTGGCGCTGAAAATGCACAGCTGTTCAGGTAGCATCTGACAAGCAGGAGAATCGACGTTTTGAGCATAAGCCCTTTATCAGGAATTCCTGGTGAAGGGCTTATGCTCGAAACGTCGATTCTCCTGCTCCTCGGATGCTACCTGAACAGCTGTGCCTTTTCAGCGCCACACTTTTTGACTCTGATCTCCAGTCCTCACTTTCACGGTGGCTCAGTGGTTAGCACTGCTGCCTCGCAGCACTAGGGTCCCAGGTTCAATTCCAGCTTTGGGTGTGGGGTTTGCACATTCTCCCCGTGTCTGTGTGGGTTTCCTCCAGGTGCTCTGGTTTCCTCCCACAGTCCAAAGATGTGCAGGTCAAGTGAATTGGCCATGCTAAATTGCCCGTAGTGTTAGGTGCATTAATCAGAGGGGTATGGGTCTGGATGGGTTACTCTTTGGAGGATCGGTGTGGCCTGTTTGCACACTGCAGGGAATTTAAAATCTAAATATTTAGATAGACCAGCTGGAGGGGAGGCCATGTTGGATTGGGTGCTTAGAAACGAACCAGGTCAGGTGTCAGACCTTTCAGTGGGAGAGCATTTCAGGGATTGTGATAACAACTCCCTGACCTTTACTATAGTCATGGAGAGGGATAGGAGCAAATGGTCTGGGAAAGTATTTAATGGGGGAAAGGGGGAAGTAAAATGCTATTAGACAGGAACTGTAGAGCAAATATTCTCAGGGAAATGCACAACAGAAATGTGGAGATGGAAATGTGTTTCTGGAAAAGCGCAGCAGGTCAGGCAGCATCTAGGGAACAGGAGAATCGACGTTTCGGGCATTAGCCCTTCTTCAGGAATGAAGAAGGGCTAATGCCCGAAACGTCGATTCTCCTGTTCCCTAGATGCTGCCTGACCTGCTGCGCTTTTCCAGCAACACATTTCCATCTCTGATCTCCAGCATCTGCAGACCTCACTTTCTCCTCAACAGAAATGTGGAGGTTGTTTAGGGAGCAATTCTTGTAAGTGCTGGATAGGTCCCACTGAGGCGAGGAAGGGAAAGTAGGGTGAAGGAACCTTGAATGAGGTGTGGAGTATCTAGTCAAGAGGAAGAAGGAAGCTTACTTAAGGTTGAGGAGGCAAGGATCAGATAGGGCTCCAGAGGGTTACAAGGTAGAGAATGGACTTCGGAGAGCTAGAAGGAGGCATGAAAAAGCCTTAGCTAGTAGGATTAAGGAAAACTCCAAGGCATTCTACACTTAAGTGAGGAACAAGAGGATGGCCAGAGTAAGGATAGGGTCAATCAGGGATAGTGATGGAAACTTGCACTTGGAGTCAGAGGAGTTTGGGGAGGTCGTTCATGAATATTTTGCTTCAGTATTCACTAGTGAGTGAGAGGGGGGTCCTGGTTATTTGTGAGGACAGCATGAAAAAAGACTGATATGCTCAAACAAGTTGATGTTAAGGAGAAGGGTATGCTAAAAACTTTGAAAAACATGAGGACAGATAACTCCCAGAGGCCAGATGGGATATACCCAAGGTTACCACAGGAAGTGAGGGAAGAGGTTGCTGCGCTTTTGGTGATGATCTTTGCATCCTCACTGCCCACTGGAGTAGTACCAGATGATTCAAGGGTGGCAAATGTTACTCCCTTGTTCAAGAAAGAGGATAGGGATCACACTGGGAATTACAGACCAGTCACAGTATTATGTCGGTGTTGGGCAAATTATTGGAGAGGATTCTGAGACACGCGATTTGATTATTTGGAAAAGCATAGTTTGATTAGAGATAGTCAGCATGGCTTTGTGAGGGGGAAGGTCATACTTCACAAGCCTTATTGCATCCTTTGAGAATGTGTCAAATTGATGAAGGCAGAGCTGTGGATATGGTGTATATGGATTTTAGCAAGGCGTTTGGTAAGGTTACCCATGGTAGGGTCATTCAGAAAGTAACGAGAATGAGATACAGGGAAATCTGGCTGTCTGTATACAAAACTGGCTGGCCCATAGAAGACAGAGTGGTAGTAGATGGAAAGTATTCAGCCTGGAGCTTGGTGACCAGTAGTGTTCCGCAGGGACCTCTGCTCTGTGTGGTTTTTAAAAATGAATTGGATGAGGAAGTCGAAGGGCGAGTTAGTAATTTACCGATGACGTGAAGCTTGATGGAGTGCTAGATAGTGTGGAGGGCTGTTGTCAGCCATTGACACTGGACATTGACAGGATGCAGAACTGGGCTAATTAGTGGCAGATGGAATTCGACCTGGAAAAGTGTGAAGTGATTCATTTTGGAAGGTCGAATTTGAATGCAGATTAAAGGGTTAAAGGCAGGAGTCTTGGCAGAGTGGAGAAACGGAGGGATCTTGGGGTCCATGTCCATAGGTCCCACAGCGTTGCTACCCAAGTTGATAGGGTTGTTAAAAAGGTGTATGGTGTGTTGGCTTTCATTAGCAGGTGGATTGAGTTTAAGAGCTGAGACGTTATGCTACAGCTCTACAAATTCCGGTTTAGACCACACTTGGAATATTGTGTTCAGTTCTGGTCACCTCATTATAGGAAGGATGTGGAAGCTTTGGAGATGGTGCAGAGGAGATCTACCTGCTGCCTGGACTGGAGGGCATGTCTTATGAAGAAAGGTTGAGGGACCTGAGGCTTTTCTCATTGAAGTGAAGTATGAGAGGTGACTAGATAGAGGTGTACAAGATGATGAGGGGCAGAGATGGAATGGATAGTCAGAGACTTTTTCCCAGGGTGGAAATGGCTATCACAAGGGGACATAATTTTAACGTGATTGGAGGAAGATCTAGGGGAGATTTCAGAGGTAGGTTCTTTGCAGAGAGTGATGGGTGCATGGGTGGTAGTAGAGTCAGATACATTAGAGACATTTAAGCAACTCTTGAATAGGCACATGGATATAGTAAAATGAAGGGTATGGAGGTTAGTTTGATCTTAGAGTAAGATAAAGGGACAGTAAAGGCCTGTATGTTGCTGTAATATTCTATGTACACTGTAACCCAGGCAGACTGAGAAAACCAATGAACTTACAAAAACAAAATCCTTCACATAGCGTCAGAATGCCAACCAAAGCCACTGGGTCCTCTCGATAGACAATCGCCAGTAAAATGCCAGAAACTACTTGACACATGGCAAGGCCCCACCTACAACTTGGTGATGTTGAGGTAACCTGTCTGTGAGATTAATACTGGACAGGACCCTGGAGAGAACGTTCTCAGTCTTCTTCAAATAGATGGAGATTGAGCTGGTCCTCCCCAGCCAGGCCAAGTGTGGCCAAGGCCTCAACAGAGAGGCCAAAGGCAGCCTGTGCTCAAATGTCAATGGCAGTTGGAACTAGGCCCACCCTGTAACAGCTGAGGATGCAAATCACAAAGCGATGACACATCTTTTGGAGGTGGAACACAAACTGACTGAGACACAACAAACAACAAATGATGAGTAAAACCTATGACTTTCAAAGTTATCTGCTCTAGCTTGTACAATGTGCATACAATGTAAATAAAAATGCAAAGGAAAACCATGTTATCTTTGCAGCAAAGGCTTTATAAATAGGATGAAAATACAGAAAATACACATAACCAACCCCACCCCCCAACACACACACACAAAATCCCAGTAAATGTAGAAAAATCTCACAAAGGGAGGAGATCAGGATCTCATTTTGTAATTAATAAAGACTCGTCAATGTTTAATCTTGTTAAGGTTTTATGGCCTGTCTCTTATCTACTGCCCACAGTTTGTATACTTTAACATCTGTCCGTCTGATTGTCCTGATCTATTTATTTTTAGAAATCATGAGGTGGCCCAGTGTACCACACGGTTGACCTCTTGGTGGCTCCTTGCCTCACAACTGCCTGGCTTTAATCAGCTTTTGAAAGTTCGGACATAGCTGCAGACTGCCTCTGCTTTGGAGTTCAGTGCCTACCCTTCAACTGAACAGATCTACACAGCTAAACTCTGACCAATAGAGGCAGTTTCCAACTGTAAGCCCCAAAGTACATGGGATCATACAGTAATACAGCATGGAAACAAGCCAACTCATCTGTGCCTACCATAATCCCACACTAAACTAGTCCCATTTCCCTGCACCGGGCCCATATCCCTCCAAACCTTTCCTATTCACCAACTTATTCAAATATCTTTTAAACGTTGTAACTCTACTTGATTCCACCACTTCCTCTGGCAGTTCATTTCACACAAGAACCACACAGTGTAAACAAAAGTTGCCCCCATGTCCTTTTTGAATCTTTCTCCTCTCACCTCAAACTTATGCCTCCAACTTTTGAACTCCCCCGACCTGGGGAAAAGACCTTATCTATATCCCTCATTACTTTATTAACTTCTATAATGTCCCCCCTCAACCTCCTACAATTCAGTAAAAATGGTCCCAACCTGTCCGGAATCTCCTTATAACTCAAACCGTCCATTCCCAGCAACATTCTAGTAAATCTTTTCTGAACCCTATCCAATTTAATATCATCCTTCTACAGCATGTGACTAGAACTGTACACAGTACTCCAAAAGAGATCTGCACCAACGCTCTGTACAACCTCAACATGACATGCTCACATTAGGGGAGGGAATTTGTACATTTCCTTCTCCGGCTCTCTGTTTCCTTGCCCCAAATTACTCACAATCATTTTGGACCTTAAGGCACTTTCTTTACCCCTCAGATGACTCTACACCACCCCTAAAACTCCACAGTAAACAATGCTATTCTCCATCTATGTGTTCTGCCCTCTCTCTCCTTAAGAGTGATTAGGGAAATCCCAAACTTTAATCCTCCCCTCAGGAAATTTTACTTCAATATAAAGGACAATGCCCAAGAAGTGTTTTCCAGCCAGTTGGGTTCGGTTCAGTCCAGCGCATTGTAATCCAGCGCATTGCTCACAGCACAATACAATAATCAGCTGTTTAATTAGATGGCCAGACACATTTTATGACCATGTTGGCTTTTGTGAATCAGCTTTCCCTCACTGGAGTAAGAGATCAGGCCCTTCGAGAGTTGGGCGCGACCTTCTGACGAGGAGAAACCAACCGAGCCACGCCAATAGAAAAAAAGTTATTAAACTTCAAAGCATCTAGTCAGTTCTACTCAACTGAACTGAATGCAGTTGCATGGCTGCCATTGTTCATTGGCTGGCTGTTAAGTAATGCTCACCACATCTAAACAGAAATCCAGATACAGCCACACAGTAATCCTGATCTGTGCCTGAAAGAACTAACGAGTGTTCGTACTTCTCAATTTTGATGGTTTTCTAGATGTTAGCCCACTAAGATTAGGCTCTGATTGAGTCAGATATCTGCAGGTTTGTTAACAACAATGCTTACTAATAGGATGTCTCAGATTGAACTCCATAGTTGAGGCGGCAATAATGTCGATCAGGTCAGGCAGCATCCGAGGAGCAGGAGAGTTGACATTTCGGGCAAAAGGCCTTCATCAGGAAAAGCTCCAACATCTGCGGTCCTCACTTTTTCCTAAGAATGTCAATCAACCTGTTTGGACATGTTATCATACGTTCTGGTCTTTTATTGGCGGAATGGCAATGCTCTGATGTGTTTTGAAGCAGTGATAGTTGGCTGATTGCTTAACTGCTGACCAAATACACAGGCAGTGTTATGGAGAACGTTCATATTAGTGTGTCACATGTTCCGACGATGTATAGCTGTCTTAAAGGTATAGTCCCTTTCTGAGATTTGTACAATACAACATTCATCTCATACTTAAATAATGCTGCCACCAGTTCCATCTAGAACCATGATTGACCACATTAAAACTATTTTAATCCTCACCCAAAGAAGCAGCTATAATCTGGAATGGCAAAGCAAGGTCAAGGGGTGTCCTTCAAACCTGCTTTGCCATTCCATAGCATGGCTGATCTTCTATCTCAATGCTATCATCCTGTAAAATCACCATATCACTCTAATATTAAGAAATCCATCAATCTCTGTCCTAACAACACTCAGCACTCAATTCAAGGGCAATTATGGCCACAAATGTTTGTCTTGCCAGCAACATCCACATCCCATGAAAGAATATTTATTAAATATTACCTTGATGGCAGGAACATTCTTCCTTGAGTAAGGAATCAAAAACTGTACATAATGTTCCAGGACTGGTTTCATCAAGACTCTAATGGCAGCAATACATCTTTATGCCTCCACTCAATTGCAATAAAGACCAATGTGCCTTCCTAAATGCTTGCTTCACCTGAATGCTATCTTTTAGCGACATGTGAATGAAAATACCTTACATTCTTGTGGCACTGAGTTAGTGTCCCTCTGAACCAGGATTCAAGTCTGATTCAAGTCTCAACTGCTCCAGGGGTATGTCATAATATCTCTAAATAGGCTGATTGGAAAATATCAAAGCAAGGACATTCATGTCATCAACAATTCCCAATCTCTCACCATATCAGGAAGTCTGTCCATTACTGTTTTCTCTACCAATGGGCTCTTCATGCTAAAGGCTGACACTGTCAGTGATGCTCACATTCCTAGGCTGAATATATACATGTTGTTCCTCTTGTGAGTCTCAGAACCATCAATTGGGACCAAGGCCGCACTGCACACTTCCACCCTGTCACATTGCTCTCCAAATTGCAACAGATCCTGTGGTCTGACTAACAACCCATCCAACCATCAAAGCCAAACAACCTTTTCTGAACCACTAGGTACGTGTGTGGATATACACACACACACGACAAAACAAGCAATGCAAGGATGAAAGATAAATAGCATTTCCTGGATAGTACTCTGTTGTTGATGACTCAATGATTGACTTCTTCAGATAACAATGAACACAGATATTCAGCACCATGACAAGGCAAGTCCCACCAAACAGGAGGTCCAGGTTGTTACGACCTTTTCCACATTAGCGCCAACGTGCTATGGCATAAAATGACTCAACCTAAAGGTCAGGCGTATGACTCAACGTTAGACCAGTGGAAATGCCCAAATCACCTTCTGCACTGATTCTCTGTCTCTGCACAAGCATATGTTACTCTCAATTTCACATGAGCGTTCGTTCTCCTGTGGGCGCCATTTTGACACTAGTGCAGTCAATTTGCATTGACACTACAATGAAAATTGTCAATGCTTGCAATTCTTCCCTACCTTCACCCCATAAGACACACACACACTGGTTGCCCTAGCAACAGAATTGCACTTCTTTCGAACTACTTCATTCTCCCACTTCTTTGCTTTCTCTGTTTATGATAATCGCACCCTTCCTTCCAGAAATTCACACAAGCATATTTTACGCAAATACATCCTGTTCCACCAGCCCTGCACTGTTTTCAACAAATCCTTTCCCTCGTCAGTTTATGATGACAGATTCCTCTCTCCACCTCCAGTTTATGACAGTACACTCCTTTGCTCCCCATCTCCAATTTACAATGGTGCACTCTCCCCCCAGTTTATGGTAGTCCGATTCTTTTGCTGTATATTCTTTCCTAGGTCTATGCTGGCTAGGCTACCCTCTTTTTCTATTTCGGCCTGCTCAATCCTCCAATCTGCAGTCAACTACTACTTGCTGGGCTCTGAATCGAGCAGGGGCACAGAGAAAATGGTAGAAGAGACTTATAACATGCAATGCCAGAGAGGGGCAGCCCTTTCCTACATGGCTTCATTCACAGTGCCTGCGGCTGATTTCTGAAGCTGGGCCCCACAGCCTTTTATCAAAGGGAGTAAGATTGCTGATTTCCGGCTACCACACCTACCTGAGGTATGTACTGTACATTGCTAATGGCCCTGCCCCCTCGTAACCAGCCAGATTTAATGCACCATTAAACCTCAGTTATGGGCCCATATACTTTACAATAAAGCAATTCTGAATACCAACAGTTGCCTCATCCTTTGTAAGCAAGAAAACTCTATACCTATCTTTTTGTCGATGCCGCTTAGTTTCACAAGTTCAGATCATCTGGAGGCACTGTGGAATAAGGCTGGTAGCTTACCCTGGGCCGTTAATCAATGTTAAATGTCTACATAGTTTGCAGCTTAAGGGGGTCAGTCAGCCTACTTGTATCACTATCTATTAACCAGTAACAAAAGCTACCTCATAACCAACTGACAGAGAGACTTACAGGGATGAGGGCTAGTTCCATAACGGTTTGGCTGGTGAGACGCAAACCTGACTCTTCCATCATTGTAGAGAGGCAGTGCAGACATGAATGGCTGAACAGCCTCCTTCGGTGTGCTAATAATTCGATGACTTTATTTTAAATGAGTTCAGGGCTGCTAACCTTACAGGACTAATGTTCACACCTGCTTTTGACACTCTAGAACAGGCTCCATTCTGCATTTGGGAAAGGCTTTAAGACAAATACTTGGTCTACAAACAGAATTGCAGAGGCAAAGCCATGCTCTTGAACCACTTGCTTTAACATAACAGGTGCTGGCGAGAATTCAAGTTCAATTTTTAGGCTCCTAGCAGAATAATGAAGACCTTGATAAAACCAAACATTTTTTTAAAAGTGTTTAACTTATCAGGTCTGCTGTACCAGAAATAAATCATGACTGATCTGCAGTTCAGCAACGTTTCATATCCTTGGATACCCTTCCCTATTTGAAATACCACTTGGAGCCTTGAAAGATCCACTTGTGGCAGTGCAACCACAATCTTTTGGGAAGAGAATTCCAGGTTTCTACTCCCTTCACGTGAAAGAGTGCTTCGTGAATTTCCTTTTCAACAACCAAGCTCTATCTTAAAGATTCTGTCCTCTTTGAAATCATTTCAAAGCATCTATGTTAGTAATCCTTTCTGCATTCATATCTTGAACACATCACCTTTCAATCTTTTATACTTGAGGGACACGGTGCCCCAGTGGTTAGCACTGCTGCCTCACAGCACCAGGGTCCCAAGTTCGATGCCAGCCTTGGGAAACTGTCTGTATGGAGTTTACAGTTTCTCCCAGTGTCTGTGTGAGTTTCCTCCGGGCATTCCGGTTTCCTCCCACAGTCCAAAGATGTGCAGGTCAGGTGAATTGGCCATGCGTGGGTGACTCTTCAGAGGGTCAGTGTGGACTGGTTGGGCAAAATCTAATCTAATCTAGGTTTTACATAAACCGGTCCTCCAACTTTCAAAACAATTCGAGTGAACTGTGAACATGGCTATGCACACAGTATAGGGTGTGTTTAGTAATGATTCAAAGTTAATTCTGCAACACTACCCTGCTTTCTTACTTAATCTCTTTCTGCAGTCTCTCTCCACCCTCATTCAAAAGTCTTCATAAACTAAATTTCACACTATACAACTGCCAGGCAATGATTATCTCCAATCAGAAATTTTTTTTTTTAAATTAACCTATTTTCCTAATCAATCTGTTCAGAGTTGTAACTACACACCTCTGGAGCAGATGGAATTTAAATCCAGTTCTCTAAGTCCGTGGATAGGGACACTACCATAGCGCCATAAGAGGGGCCCAAAGAGAGATTTTAACCATCTTTTATTGATGTTCAATAGCATTATTGTTACTGAATCCACCACTATCAAGATCCTGGCGGGAGTTACCATTGACTAGAGCTGGACACACCACATAAATACTGCATATACAGAGGCTGGGAATCCTGCAGCAAGTAACTCACCTCTTGACTCCCCAAAGCCTGTCTATCTCTAAGGCACATGGCAGGAGTGTGCTGGAACACTGTCCACTTGTCTGGATGGGTGTAGCTCCAACAACACTCAGCAAGTTCGGCATCATCCTGGACAAAGCAGCCCATTTGATTGGCACAACATCCACAAACCACCGATGATCAGGAGCAGCAGTGTGCACTACCCAGCAGTGTAGCAACTCACCAAAACTCTTTTGAAAGCACATTCCAAACTCACGATTCGAAGGAAAAGGGCAGCAAATACATGTGAGCACAACCCCTACAAGTTACTGTCCGAGCTACTCACCATCCTGCCTTGAAAATAGAACACCAATCCTTCCCTGTCACTGGGCCAAAACCCTCTCTCTCTATTCGCCTATCTATATACTATGGACTACAGCAGTTCAAGAAGGCAGCCCACTCCCACTTTCTCCAGGGCAACAGATACTGGCCTTGGCAGCAACCACCCATAACCAACTTAATGAAAAGGCACTCAACATTCCTCGCTTACACTCCTCCTCTCCACTGATTGGGAAGTTTAACTCCACTTTTATCTAACTCAATACTTTCAGAGTTGAATAGCAATGACACTTTTAAGAAATAAAGACCTTGGTTGAGGATTAAGCCTGTGATACAACAAAAACACTCAACTGAACAGGAATAAATGGCAACAGTCCCGGTTATCAGTGCTGTCTTGTGCAAACAGTAACTTATTAAAAAAAACATTAGAAAAGGCAGGGCCACAGAATGTAGGTTTTTGTTGATAAGATGAGTAAAAGCAGCAACTTTAATTGCCATCATTGGGATATGATGTTACGATGGCTTAAAGAGGTGTATTTTGTCCTTTTTTTTTATAAAGAGAATTTGAGACAAAGATACTGAACAGTCTGCTCAAAACCAATAAAGTGAACAGCTTGTGAAGCCTTGGAAGTTGGAAAAATAGAAGTGACCTGAAATGTTTTCTTTTTCTGTTCATTCACGGGATGAGGGTGTCGCTAGCTAGGCAGCATTTATTGCCTAACTCTGATTGCTCAGACTGCAGTTAAGAGTCAACCACATTGCCGCGAGTCTGGAGTCACATGTAGACCAGACCAGGTAAGGATGGCAGCTTCCTTCCCTAAAGGACATCAGTGAACCAGACGCGGTTTCCGATAATCAACAATGGATTCACAGTCATTATTAGATTCCAGATATTTATTGATTTCAAATTCCACCATCTACCGTAATAGGCCCCAGAGCATTATCTTGATTTCTCGATTAACAGTGAAGCAATAATATGACTGGTCCATCGCCTCCCCTTAATGGTGGGGCCACTACCAGGATTTTTAGTTTTAACTTTGAGCAGCTGCTGGGGTCTTGAAGCTGGATGTGGAAGCTCATATTCCTCTCTCTGTTACAGCTAAAAGCTGGGGTTCTCTTCCTGCTGCTAGAATTGCATGTGAGACAGAATTTACCATTGCCAAGGATGTGTTTATGGGATGTTACTATAGTGGAACAGTGAATTAGGAGTAGCCAATGTATATATATATTATTTTGTTAAGCATTCAATAATTACAGTTAAGTCTATCCTTTTCATTTTGTCATAGTATAAAAAAAATTGCGTTTTCTTAAAGTCAAGTAGTTTGACCAATTGAGTTGCATATGGAATACAACGCCTTACACTTCCCTTTAAAATAATAAAAAGTTAGTCTGGACCCTATCTTCTTAATATATTTTGACGAGGTTTGGTCTGGCCCATTACAGAAAACAGCCAATGAAGGCAAGCAAAATGAAATAACCACCAGTAGTACAATTGAATGTAGTCGCTGATTTTGTTTTAAGTATAGAATCCTACAGTGTGGGAGCAGGCCATTGGGCCCATCGAATCCACACTGACCCTTCAAAGATCTACCCACTCAGACCCATTCCCCCTATTCTATTCCAGTAACCCTATATTTCCCATGGCTAACCAACTTATCCTGCATATCCCTGAACACTACGGGCAATTTGGCAAGGCCAATACACCTAACCTGCACATCTTTGGACTGTGGAAAGAAATCAGTGTACCCGGAGGAAACCCACTCAGACACGGGGAGAATGTGTAAACTCCACACAGGCGGTCGATCGAGGGTGGAATCAAGCCCAGATCCCTGGCGCTGTGAGGCAGCAGTGTGACCACTGAGCTATCATGTCACAAACCTATATGAAGTCCTATCCTTTTGGATTTTATATACTATAATTGCTCACCCAAACACCAATCAATTTAAAGCCTGCCACAGGATTTTATGTTCTGGATGTACAAAACTTCTCTGAACGGAAGTACCCTCCCCTCAAACTGGACAATATTAACTCTCTCAATTTCACTTCCCGGGTCCAAGTAAACTGGCCGCCATGTTTCCAACACAGTGATGACTTTTCAAAAGTATGCAGTGGGCCCTAAGATGGTCTGGGACATCACACCATCAGTGATAATCATGACCAAATTCTCTCATGAATATCCAAAGAGGGAATTGAGAGATGCATTGTTGGTGCCTTGGTCTAGATTTAGCCCTCAACCACAAGTCATCAAAGCAGATCCACAGGTCATTTATCTGTTTGCATTTTCTGTGCGATCTCGCTGAGCATTGACCGGCTGCCAAATTGGCCCAAGGCATTGGCATTCTGAGCTGTGTCTCCGCAGTGATGGGATGCATATCAAGTATGAAGTGCTTCAGTTGCAGAAAAGGCAGGGGACTATGAAAGCAGGCTTGGTGATAGCTTTACATCCTACCCAGAAACACACAGCAATATGATTGCTCTTGTACAGTGACATGGGATCCAACAGCAAAACCTCAGTGACTTTAGAAACCCGGTTTATCTCTCACACACACTGGCTGAGCTGGTGACATCAGAACCCCACAAACACCAAAACCATTCCCACATCCTGAGACTCAGTAACACCCGTCACTATCACAGGTCCTGCTGCTCCAGAAGATACCCCCTCAAAGGATAACAAATGAACCAAGTTAAAAGTACTCTATAATATCAAAATGGAATACGCACTGTTGCACAAGAATAACAAATCAATCCTTGCACTCGTTGATCTAACCTGGCTCCCAGTCCAAGAAGGAGAAAGTGAGGACTGCAGACGCTGGAGCTCAGAGTCGAGAGTGTGGTGCTGGAAAAGCACAGCAGGTCAGGCAGCATCTGAGGGGCAGGAGAGTCGACGTTTCAGGTAGAGATGGGCTTACGCCTGAAATGTCGATTCTCCTGCCCCTCGGATGCTGCCTGACCTGCTGTGCTTTTCCAGCACGACACACTCAACTCCCAGTCCAAGAACGCAAGTTAAAAATTTTCAACCTTCATTTCCATGCCTTCACCCCCTCACAATCCCAAGATTGCTGCATTCTTCCAGTTCTGGTCACCTGTACTTTCATACCTCCTCTGCTCCATCACTGGCAGCTAGTCAACTAGACCTCAATCCTTTTTGCTTCTCTCTTACGCTGCAAGACAAAGCTGAAATCTCCCTCTCCTCACCAAAACTTGGGGTTCATCCACCCCAATCTCTCCTTCTCTGGATCGGTGTCAATTCTTGCTAGTTAATATTACTATGAAGATCCTTAAGGGATTCTGCATTATCAAAGGTGCTATATAAAATGCAAAATGCCATATTCCTGTCTCTCCATTTTACCTCTTCTTTAAGCTCTGGGAGATATAGTCACTTGCTTATGAATAATTGACAGTGCTCCTGTGTTAGCGACATGGTGACAGTTGAAAACTATTCAACTTCAGAGGGAAATATACCTGCATTTAATACTCTCCTCAAGCAGTTTATACACTTGCCGGCTACTGGAAGTGTCACTCAAATGGTCACAAACAGGACTACCAACCTTATACTTTTCCTTCTGAGTCTCCCTTAACACTCACACGGTCTCTCCATCTCCAATCAATTTACCGACCACCACCCTGCAACTCACCCAGTGATAACTCTCTCCCCTCAGGGGTCAGAATATGTGCATTCAGGACTCAGTACAAAGAT
This sequence comes from Chiloscyllium plagiosum, assembly GCF_004010195.1. NCBI lineage: Eukaryota > Metazoa > Chordata > Chondrichthyes > Orectolobiformes > Hemiscylliidae > Chiloscyllium > Chiloscyllium plagiosum. Next base: position 5,217,885 of record NC_057724.1, read on the forward strand.
TAACCAGTCCAACACAATTCTTAGCTCAATATTGAAAGATTATTTAACCAGGGAACAACTACAGAATGAAACAAAACAGAGGGCTTTTGGGGGACTTCACACATGAAACACAAAAAGATAGCAGCTGAGTTCAGTGGATAATAGGGAAGGCAAATGGAATACTGACCTTTACTTGAAAGGGAAAGGAGTATTAAAAATAGTGAGTTCTTGTCAGAACTGTGCAGGTCAGATCACAGCTGGAATACTGTGATCAGTTTTGGGCCCCTTATCTAAGGACATATGTACTGGCATTGGAGGCAGCTCAGAGAAGCATCACTTGGCTGAATTCATGTAAGGAGGAGCCGAATTAGGAGGAGGGGCTGAGTAGATTGGGCCTGTATGCATTGGTATACGGAAGAATGAGAGATGACCATATTCAAACATGCAAGATCTTTAGGGGGTTTGACAAGGTGGGCGTGGAAAGGTTATTTCCTGTTTTGGGCAGTTTAGAACCAGAAGGCTTCATCTCAAAATAAGGGGTAGCCAAATTAAGACAGAGCTGAGGAGAAATTTCTTCTCTCAGTGGACAATGAATCTGTGGACTTCTTTACCATAGTGAGTTGTTGAGGCTGCATCTTTAAAGGTATTGAAGGCCGGGTTAGACAGATTTGTTTTAATCAGTAAGGGAATCAAGGATAATGGAGAAAAGGAAAGAAAGAGAGTGGAGCTTAAGATCATCAAATCAGCTAGGATTTCACTGAATGGCAGAGCAGCTTCAATGGCCTACCGCCGCTCTCATCTCTTACAGAACGTTGCATCGCCAACCTCCTGCCAAACCGGGGCTTTGTCTGTCCTCTCAGGAGGATGTGTATGATTCTAATACACTGTTTCAGAGAGTTCTGCCCTGACCAGTACTTAGCCCGCCATCATCATCATAAAACCAGGTGATCTGACCATTTTCTGATGGGAGCTGACTGTGTGCAAGTTGGCTGCCCTGATGCTTACTTCTGAAGGGTGATTGACACTTGAGGGTTTCACTGGAGGTTGTAAAACTTGTGATTTAAAATGCATGTAGTTATTTTCTTAGTTAATTATTAAAAATTTATTTCATGCAACATGGGAGTCAATGACACAGCTGATATTTATTGGCGGTCCCAACCTGCCCTTTAACTTAGGGATTTGCTGGGGCCATTTCAGAAGCGGTGGAGAATCACCGATAATGGCTTCCAACAGCTGAGGAGGTTTGTGAGGCTACTTCAATGGGCTGTTACAAGTCAACCAGGGAGAGACTGGAGACTGGAGTCAGGTGTAATCCCAGACTGGGTAAGAGGGGCAGTTTTCCAGAAAAGGACATTGGTGAACCAAGTGGGTTTTTACAACAATCCTGGTTACTTCTACTAATGCCAGGTCTTGGGTACTGCTGAGAAGAGATACTCACAAAGCTTTTGGTTCTTGCATTCTTCAGGATACATTCACAAGAATGATACATTTCAAACGCTTTACCCTGTATGAGAACCAGAATGCTGATTGGTGGAAGGTAGGCCAATCGGTCAAGACACTGCCAAGAATGGACCAGGGAATTATTCTACCTGACCACATTTATTAGTTCTAATCATAAAATGCTTATAACAGGCAGAGCACTGACTACACTCAACCAGACTGCTCTTGCAAAACTGAGAATATAATGTCTACCAGAAGATGTGATTTCACAATCGAACACTTATTGAACAATCCCAAGTCTGCTCAGAACTGTTCTAAAACCCAGTGTAAGATTGTCAGTCGGGTTCACAAAGTAATTCATTTACAGGTCGTTCTGCTGTATCGCGATAGCTGTGTTCCTCTACAACCTTGCGCGAGACAAAAATCACACTATGGAAAATCACACTGTGGAAGATTGCGAGTAGAAAACCATTGTACCCGTTCAGCAGAAAGTTTGTGTTAGCCAAACAACACCCACAATTCATCAAATCGCATAACAGCCAATTTGTGCTAACAAAACATGCGTTATAGCAAAATAACCTGTACATGTTACAAACCAGACCAACCCCATTCAAATATATCAAAGAGATAACCTAGACCCTGACTTTTATCTTATTTAAAGGCAAGTGTAAGGTGCTGTGTTCCAGATGTAATTCAATTAGTCATGCTACCCAGCATTTAGCAAAACATACTTTATTCTTACACCTGGGTAAAATACAAACAAAAGAAAGGAGGAATGATAAAACTTTAACTCTATTGGAAAAATTAACAGAACAATAGATTGTTTAACTACTAAACAGCAACTGTTTCAATCTAACAACATCCCATAAACACAACCTTGGCAAAGGCAAATTCAGTAAAATAGACTGCCTCACACGTGATGCTTCGCCAGTTCAGTAGAAAAGATTGCCAGGAGAAAATTCTGGCAGAGAGTGAAAATTCCAGCTTTTTGTTGTGGCTGAGAAATGGATCGCAGCTTCCACTGGAAACTTCAAATCCCTAACAACTACTGAAAGCTAAATTAAAACCCTTGTTCTGTGGAAGCCTGATTCCATCCATTCATGCTGCTACTATTGTTCTAACTTTTTTAAAAAAGCACAAGATCTCACAAGCTGCCTACTTTATTGGTTTGGAAGCGATAACACCCACCTCTAGCTTAAAACCTCTCTTCAAAATACACCTCTCAAAGCCATAGTATCACTCTTGTAAGAAACTATATTTTTTGTACCTTTGAAAGGGTCTGTTCTCTACAATAGAATGAACGTTTTACCGGGTGCAAATGAAGACAAAGCGCTGGGATCAAGGAGTCCCTGGTTCATTCCCCAAGGTAATACTTAGACCATTCAGAGCCAACTTGCCAAACAATCAGCACTCCACAGTATAGACCTTTGCTCCCTTTGAATTTGGTATTCTTGCCATTATGTACAACTGCTTTCTTTTTTCAACAAAAGTCGCATTCCATGCTGCCAAGTGATTATTCAAGTACCAGATTTTTCAAACTGAATCCAAAGTCCTGAGATGCCGGGATCGGATTTGAAATCACAGCCCCCAGATTATTAATCCAATGATATAACCTTGGCCTTTCTGAGAAGGTTGTTTTTATGGAGCTAAGACCATACAAATCTCAAGGAGCTAAACAGGCCGAGCCTGAAAGGCAAACAGAAATAGAGAAATGCTGCTGAGCTCAACACATTCATTGGAACATGTTCAGAATGTTCCCCCAGGTAAACATCACCAGCTAGAACTGGACAAATTACTTTCTGGGTTGGGAGGGTCTCATTATTCCACCCATCATTTATGTCTCTGTAAATCATGTTTACTTCATCAACTAAGCTGGGCATGTGTCTGTGTGTGAGCATGAGAGAATGACGTAGGAATGTGTAAAATATGTATATTTAATTGTATGTTTGTGAGAGAGAGGGTGTGAGAGAGAGACAGTGTGAGAGAAAGAGAGTGTGAGAGAGAAAGAGTGAGAGAGAGAGTGTGAGAGAGAGTGTGAGAGAGAGTGTGTGAGAGAGTGTGTGAGAGAGTGTGTGTGTGTGTGAGTGAGTGTGCGAGTGTGTGTGTGCGAGTGTGCGAGTGTGTGTGAGTGAGAGAGTGAGGGTAAGAGAGAGTGAGGGTGAGAGAAGGTGAGGGTGAGAGAAGGTGAGGGTGAGTGTGAGTGAGGGTGAGTGTGAGTGAGGGTGAGTGTGAGTGAGGGAGAGTGAGAGTGAGAATGTGTGTGTGTCTGCGTGTGTGTGTGTGTGCGAGAGAGAGCGAATGTCAATGTGTGTGAGACTGAGGGTTAGCGAGTGTGAGAGTGAGAGCATGAGCACATGAAAGATAGTGCCCACCTGCGAGAGAGAGAGAAAGAGCAAACGAGAGAAAGCCCGTGAGAGCCATTTAGTCAGAGAATTCACCAGCACAGAGACAGGCCCTTTGGCCCAAAATGTTCCATGCCAACCAAAATGTCCATCCACACTAACCCCATTTCCCTGCACTGGGGCATATCCTTCTAAATCTTTTCTATCCATGTATTCGTCCAAATGCCTTTTAAATGCTGTTAATGTACCCACCTCAACCACTTCCATATGCAGTTCATTCCATATGTGTACCATCCTCTGTGTAAAAACATTGCCCCTCAGGTTCCCTTTTATCCTTTTCCATCTAATCTTAAACTGATGCCTTCTAGTCATTGAAACCCCAACCCTAGGAAAAGGACTGCATTCAGCCTATCCATGCCTCTCATGGTCTTATAGACCTATATAAGGTTCCCCCTCAGTTTCCTACACTGTGAAGAAAAAAGCCTTAGCTTGTCCAACCTCTCCCTATAACTCAGACATTGAGCTCTGGCAACATCCTTGTAATTATCTTCTGCACTCTTTCCAGTTTAATGACATCCTTCGATAACAAGATGACCAAAACTGAACACAGTACTCCAAGTGCAGCATCACCAACATCCTGCACAACTGCAACATAACTTCACAAACCTTACATAACTCCCCAACTTCTATACTCAATGGCCTGACTGATCACCCTGGATTCCTTGTGATCTAAACTTCCAGGGCAGCTTGCCATGCGGAACTTCATCAAAGGCCTTAATGAAATCCATAGAGACTACATATGCCGCCCAGCCTTCCTCAACCTTCCTGGTCACTTTTTCAAAGAACTCTAACAAATTTGTGAGGCATAATCTCTCTCTAACACTGTCGCACTCTCTCTCTCTCTCTCTCTCTCTCACCTTCATGTGAGTGAGAGGCGAGCAAGAACGAGTATGAGACAGAGAGAAAGCAAGCCTGAGAATAAGCCAAGAATGTGAGAGAGAGCGAGAGACAGCATGACAGAGAGGGAAGGTGAAAGAGACATGGTGAGAGAGCAAGAAAGAGAGCGAGTGTGAGCCTGTGAGAGTGAGAGTGAGAAAGAGAGAATGGAGGGAGAAAGCATGAGCATGAGTGTGAGAGAGAGTTAGCATGAGCGTGAGAGTGTAAATGTGAGAGACAGCATGAGAAATCATGAGACTGCATGAGTGAGAGTGAGAGTGTGTCAGAGAGAGAGAGAGAAAAAGAGTGTGAGTGAGAGGGGGAGTTAGAGAGTGAATGTGTGAGTGAGAGATGGTGTCAGGTATGGGATGGTGTTAGTGGTGAGTGTGTGACAGACATGGGAGGGAGAGAGGTGTCAGTATGGACAGCCTTGGCTGTTTTCACTCTCCTTCACCAGGCCTCAGGCCTATCTCCATCTGCCACATATTTACCCATTCTCCTAGTCTATCAACATACCTTTATAATTTTATGCTATCATCTCCACGAACCACCCAATTTTGTGTTATCAGCAAATTTGAATATATGGAGTTTCCATGCTATTATCTAAGTCATTATTAAATAATGTGAATAATTGAAGGCCTAACACAGATCCTTTTGGGACACCTCTGGTCACAACGTCTACTCATCATCCCACATTTCCATCACCTACTACTCAACAAATTTCCCAGCTGTATTGGTAATTTGCCCTCAATTCTGTGGGCTTCCACCTGAGCTAACAGTCCTGGACGAAAGATACCTGTGCAAACTGGAGGGGCACAGGACAGGAGAACAATCTTCCCATGTGACTTGGACTATCACAAGGAGCTCAGTGTAACACTCGGAGTACCATGAGCTGGCAGGTCTCTGAATAGCCACACCCTCTCTTAAATCACAATCCGTTGCAGTCCTTTTCCCGAAATATTCAAAGGTGGTTTTGTGCCTTTTGCAAATGAATGAGATGGCAGAGTGCTGACACTGGACTCTTTCATTAAGATGAACTGCTAAAACAGTGAAGCGTTTATTGAAGCCTGGTTTCCCCAATGATGCCATCGACTCCCCATCTGGCTGTTTCCTTTGAAAGATTCAGACATAGATGTTCCTTAATGAGAGCAGACAAGGTGTTCTGTCAATGTTTTTAACACAGTGGAGGAGGAGCACAGGCATAGATTCTGAATTCCTCAATACGGCTGGAACGATGCCTATTTATAGAATCATAGAGATGTACAGCACAGAAACAGACCCTTCGGTCTAACCCGTCCATGCCGACCAGATATCCCAACCCAACCTAGTCCTACCTACCAGCACCTGGCCCATATCCCTCCAAACCCCTTCTTTTCATACCCATATTCAGGTTGTAAGAAGTCACATCAATGTGTGTTCTCCCTTACAGATTGCGAGTTATGAAGGAATCATTCTATGCTACAGCTTCCAAAGTGAAATGCATGGTTATATGCCCCTGGGAATGTTAGCATAAACTGCTCTGGCCCAGAGGAGTGTTGAGTTATAGCCAGAGAGCTGAGAGTTCCAAAACTGTAATTGACATCCGTGAAACATCAGTGGTCTTTGCAAAACCGGATTCAAACTGAGCCAACTCTCAGCAAATCCGCCTCACAATATAAAAACTAAAATTGTCCAGCCACCATCAAACAAGCCAAGAGCTTGCAAGGATTTTATTTCACGGTTTGGAACTTTTCAGCTAACTTTGAGTGTCATGGTCAGGAGCAGAATTCAGACACAGTTACAAGTGGATGAGTTCCCTTGAAGAACAACAGCAGGAGGCCATTCAGGCACCAAGCCTTTGCCAACTCTATAACAAACCTGCACTACCATTCAATCAGCTGATCTGTATCTCAACTCCATTTATTCACAGAAGCTCCGCATCTCCTAATAAACTAAAGCCAATCGACAATAACGTATATATACACATTACGTCTTTAACCTAATGAAAAGATGCTTACAAGACCATTATAAAATGAAGTGCTGAGATGGTGGCTCAGTGGTTAGCACTGCTGCCTCACAGTGCCAGGGACCTGGGTTCTATTCCACCCTCGGGTGACTGTCTGTGTGGAGTTTGCACATTCTCCCCGTGTCTGGGTGGGTTTCCTCTGGGTGCTCTGGTTTCCTCCCACAGCCCAAAGATGTGCAGGCTAGATGGATTGCCTCTGCTAAAAATTGCCCCGTAATGTCCAGGATTACAGCGATAAGATAGGGAGCTAGGCTCTTCACAAGACTGGAGATGGGCCAAATGACCTCTTTCCGCACTGTAGGGATTCTGTGGTACTATTAGGTTCAGACACACCTGTTAGGTCAGATTTCAAGGTTTCAAGAGGTATCTTAAAGACAACATGAGACAGAGCCTGGGCAGGTGTAGTGAGGAAATCTCAGATTGAGGCCTAGGTAGCCAAAGGCATGACCACCAATAACCAAAATTAGATACTTCTGAGGACTGGGAGGACAGAGCCGATTATAGAGTTAGGATGAAATGAGGTCACAGATGAATTGGAAAATGAGGATAAGAATTTTCAATTCAACATATTGCTCAACGAGGAGCACAAGGAATGGGGTTAGCTGCAATTTAAGACAACGACAGCAGGGTTTTGAATGTCCTTGTATTTATGGAGCTAAAACAGGGGAGAGCAGCCAGCAGCACATGGAATAACAGTGCACAGGACCAAGAAGTCAATTAACCTCATGTCCATCGCCAATATTTGTCCCTTGCTCAACATAGTGAACTAAAGAACTACTGATCAATACAGGTTGTTCTGCCAGAATGTGCACTTCGTTAATGCAAATTTGCTATGATTGATAAACTGGGGACAGTGTTTCTGCAGCACAAACCTTTAAAACGTGTATTGGTTATAACACAATTCCAGCCCCATTAGTTAAATGGTGCTGCTATTACACGATTTTCTGATAACATGGGATTGCACAAGAATGGAACTCCTGTGGTATATCAGATCTGACTGTATTATACTGCACTGTGGGAGTTTGTTTCAAATCAGCTACCATGATCCTTCACTACATTTGAACTTCAAAAGGTGCTTTGATACCTAGTAGTGTTGAAAATTGCTAGATAGTCTTCCTGAATCTTTATCACATCATGAAAGCATCCACAGCATGTCAGAAGGAAAAGATTTCCAGTTTCTGTCAATAACGGTGGCACAGTGGTTAGCACTGCCGCCTCACAGCGCCAGAGACAGGGTTCAATTCCCACCTCAGTCTGTGTGGAGTTTGCACATTCTCCCCATGTCTGCGTGGGTGTCCTCCCACAGTCCAAATATGTGCAGGTTAGGTGAATTGGCCATGCTAAATTGCCCCTAGTGTTAGGTGGAAGGGGAAAATGTAGGGGAATGGGTCTAGGTGGGTTGCTCTTTGAAGGGTCGGTGTGGACTTGTTGGGCCGAAGGGCCTGTTTACACACTGTAGTAATCTAATCTAATCTAATCTAATCTAATCACTGTGCGAGTAGGTACTTCCTGATTTCCCTCGAGTGCCCTGGATCAGAACTTTAAAATGATGTCCCTTTCCTGAGGCCAAACGGCTTCTCAGTGTCTCAAAGTATTTGAAACTATTAAACACCCTGGCTCATACTTCAATCTCCAATACTCAAGGCAGTACTAGGCAGGTTTACACAATTTGGTCTGATTTTAACACATCAAGTCCCAGCATCATTCTGGTGAGTCTATGCTGCAGCTAATCAAAGGCTACTACACTTGGCCAATGATGAGTGCTCCAAATGAATACAGCTCAGATAGCTCATATGGTAGCTGTACAATCCCTCTACAGAGGTCACTTTCAGAAATAACCCTGGGAACTCCTTGTCCTGACTTTGTCCTCATTTCCCCTCCCCCCACCCTGTCTCAGTCAAATCCATCAAATTCAGCACCGCCTTCCTAACCTGCAATCTTCTTCCCGACCTCTCCGCCCCCACCCCAGTCTGACCTATCACCCTCACCTTGACCTCTTTCCACCTATCACATTTCCGACGCCCCTCCCCCAAGTCCCTCCTCCCTACCTTTTATCTTAGCCTGCTGGACAAACTTTCCTCATTCCTGAAGAAGGGCTTATGCCCGAAACGTCGATTCTCCTGTTCCCTGGATGCTGCCTGACCTGCTGCGCTTTTCCAGCAACACATTTCCAGCCAGTTAAACAGCCCAGTGCTATTAGAACAGAAAATACCTCATTGGAATACATGTTGAAATAAACACAGCTGTGGAAAATACCATGGATTTATAGAGCGCTTCATAAATAATCTCAAACTACCTTGTAACCAGATGGAAAAAATGTCAAGTGCAAACCCATTTAGAAATCTAATGATAGATGAGCAAGCTAATGGCCATTTTTACAGTCCCCTGTCTGAGAGGGTGACAGATTTCTAAAGCAAATAATGCGTTGAAATGGTCACGCCTGCTATATGATTCCATGCAATTTCTGTAGATTTGTCTACAAGTCAGAAAGTCGAAGGATATTAAATATAATTTGAGGAACTTGACAGCAATTCTAATAGTACTTCCATTCATATTTTGACTCTTTTCAAACTTTTGAGTTCTCTTGGGGTTCAGGGTGGGGATTTATCACTTTGGACTAAATATATATTTAGTACACGCTTAGATAGTTTAGCAAGATCCCCATTACTCCAATTTAACCCAACTAAGAACATTAATTCATTTACCTCTTTCCACAATCTCAGGGTACTGCACAGCAATGAGGATTTCAATCTCACTCCAGAAACAACAAGAATGTAACCAAAGGGGAAAGTGTAGGAAGTGGAAGTGAGGAGTGCGACACTGCGAGAGGTGCTCGCTTTGAGTGAGACATTAAACAAAGACCCTGTCCATCCTCTTAGTTAGTTGTGCATAGCTACCATTCTTCAGTTTTTCCTCCAAAGATTTCTAATACTGTACCAGAAGCCTGCAGGCAGATTCTCAAAGCTTGTAATAAACACGTTCCAGGAGTGATCGCTTTATTTTACAAAATATTATTTTGCTGAGGGTTGGGTCAATTCACTCCAATACTTAGAAAAAATAATCTCCCCAACGTTCCAGCTCAATCTATCCCTCAATTGTGTTCACGGAAACAGCCTATTAGCTCGTTACCTTATTGCTGATTGTGGGAGCTTACCGTGCACAAATTGAATTTGTGCACAGTACAATAGTGGCCACACTTCAACCATATCTTGTTGTTGTGAAGTATCCTAAAATTGTGCAAGGAGCTATATAAATTCAAGTTCTTAGTTCGGTTAAAGTACAGTAATAGGGAACTCACTAAACTACATAAGCACATTCTAAATGTTTATTTAGTACAACGTCATCAATCCCAAACCTGAACCCTAAGAAGACCTGAAAGATTGAAAAGAGTCAAAATACGAATGGAAATTTTATTAGAATTAGTTTTACGTTACTCTCAAATTATATGATTTCTTATGCTCATTAATTCATGAGAGCCTGCACACAAAGTTGCGATTATTTACAGATTTCACACACCAATCACTTCTTTACATGTCTGTTCTTTGATTGATGTGGAGGTGTCGGTGTTGAATTGGGGTGGACAAAGTTAAAAATCACACAACTCCAGGTTACGGTCCAACAGATTTATTTGGAATTTCTAGCTTTCAGAGCACTGCTCCTTCACCAGGCACATAGTGGGACAGGCTCGAAGGACACAGATTTTATAGCAATAGCAAGATTTATTTTTCTACAAAATTTTGTGTCTTATGACCCTGCCCCAGTAGTTACCTGATGAAGGAGCAATGCTCTGAAAGCTAATACTTCCCAATAAACCTGTTGGTCGATAACCTGAAGCTGTGTGATTTTTATACTCTAACGCTACTTCCAATCCGTTTTCAGCTCAGGGATGGTTTTCTGAACTGAATAGCTTGTTGAGACAATGCAGAGAGTATCACAAGGCAACCGACGTCAGCAGTAGGACCAGGCCATGATACCAGGAAGCTTGGAAACCAACCTACGAGTAAACCTATGAAGAACTAGCAGCAATTGAAGCCACAAGGCTAATTCTAAACAAAAGTCATTCGTGGGACATGGGTATCGCTGGCTGGTCCAGCATTTATTGCCCGTTCTTAGCTGCCCTCGGAAAGATGGTGGTTTAAGAACCTTCTTAAACCACGGCAGTTCACCTGCTGTGGGCTGACCTACAATACCACTGAAGAAATTCCAGGATTTTGACCCAGCAACAATGAAGGAACGGCAATATATTTCCAAATCAGGATGATTAGTGGCTCAGAGAGGGGAACCTGCAGGGGGTGGTGTTCCCACATATCTGCTACCCTTGCTCTTCTGGATGGAAGCGGTCATGGGTTTGGAAGGTTCTTTTGCAGGATTTTTGGTGAATATCTGCAGTGTATCTTGTAGACAATACACACTGCTGCTACAGAGTGTCGGTGGTGGAGGGAGTGGTTGCTTGTGGATGCGGTGCCTTAAGATTGACTTTTCTAGTCATTACTTGCTAAACTGTACAAATCCTCCAAGCACATTAAATTGGGAGTATAGGTGGTTTGGCAGCTCCAGAATCTTAAGATCCAGTTACGCCTAATTCAGCTTTGACTCAATCACAAACTGAAGGTGAAAGTACTTCACCCACCTCAAACACCCAACCCACAATCGCTGTCTGAAAGACTTTTCCCTTTGTCAAAGAAGTTTGAAAGAGTGTGGAATGGAGCCAGTAAAGAAGAATGCAGCAGGGGCTGTACAGCTTGGTGTTGTAAGATCTAACTCTGGCTCTGGAACCCTGGCAACCGGAATAGTGCTTTGGATGCCAGTAGCCCATCAGGTCAAGTCTTTGAACAGCAGCAAACATGCCCATCTGAGACCTGAGAGGGGCAGACATTGCTGCAGGAACTGAGTTGCCGAGACAATAGCTGACTGAGGAAGAAGAAGGCTGCCTCTCATTACACCCGTTAACGGGTTAATACATGGTTGCAAAGAATAAGCAAACAGCAGGCTGAACTGTCTTTTATTTTATTCATTCATGGCGTGCAGGCTTTGTTGACAAATATTTATTGCTCTGCCCCCAACTGCCTTTGAGAAGATTGTGATCTGTTGTTTTCTTCAGTACAACTTAGTGGTTTGCTACAGTATTTCAGAGGGCAGTTTAAAGTCTGCTGTGGGTTAGGAGACAGGTCTGGGGCTATACAGGCAAGGCCAACAGATTTCCTCGCCTGAAGGACATCAGTGAAGTGAATGGGTTTTTATAACGATCTGATCATTTCAGGGTCAACATTACTCAGACTAGCCTCTTAACAGCAGATTTATTTGGCTGACTGAAGGAACATTTCCCAACCAAAATTTCAAATTTTGGTTTGGACTTCTGGATTACTAGTATAGTGACATAACCATTGTGAAACTGTACCTGTTTAAGGTTGTGTCTAAGGAATGTGAAAGTTAATTAGATAAAGACACGGTCACTAATATACAATGGACTATGGACTTATTGTTCAGTGTTCTGAAACCTGCATCCCCAATCACCAGCCGAGAAATGAAATTCCTATTCTCAACCTAGTAATCTTGAGCAGCACAGTGACTCAGTGGTTAGCATGCTGCCTCACAGCGCCAGGGACCCGGGTTTAATTCCAACCTTGGGCGACTGCACGTGTGGAGTTTGCACATTCTCCTTGTGTCTGTGTGGGTTTCCTCCTGGTGCTCCGGTTTCCTCCCACAATCCAAAGATGTGCAGGTTAAGTGAAATTGGCCATGCTAAATTGCCCATAAGTGTTCAGGGATGGGTAGGTTCGATGCATTAGTCGGGGGAAATGTAGAGTAATAGGGCAGGGGAATGGGATTGGGTAGGGTACTCTTCGGAGAGTCAGCGTAGACTTGTTGTGCTAAAGGGCCTGTTTCCACACTGTAAGTATCCTATGATTAATCTGCTGATGTATGCAGTTACTGTCCAGTGTAAGGAGTTGACCTCGATTGAGTATTGCAGACTTGCACATTCCAAACTCTAGGACTACATGCTAGAGTTTGGGGCAGCTGCTGCCAAGGCGCAGTGGGGAAAGACCACTGATTAAGGTCTTTCTGAGAAAGAACAATGGGGGGTCCATTCAGTTATTAGACCTTCCCAGTTCCTCAAATATATGTAATAGCATCTTGCATAAGAAAGAAATGCCTTGAGTTTGTCTGTTGGCAACGTCAAAATTCAATGTTTGTATGTTCTTCATTTGCAAAGACTATACAGAACCAAACTATGTTAGTGACTGTATTCGTAAAAAGATCTTTATATACAAAGAATATTTTTGAAAAAAGAATTGCTGCCTTGTGTCCTGAACGAAAATTAATTCACAAAAAAACTTCAAAAGCTGCTCTGCAAGAGTGGTGAAAAGTTCCAAGGTAAAATAAAACTACATTCACCACAGGGAAAAACAAATTCAGGCAATTTGTAGGTTGGATTTTTAAAGACGGTTAAACAAGCTCCTGACCAGGGAGTTAGCCCAAACTCCTGACATCTTTGTTTGGGTGTAGCCATGTTTATCAGAACTGGGACTGGAAGATAAGCAAACTCCTCAATAAGACAGTGCATACTGACACAAGAGTAAAGGACACAGAGTCCTGTTACCGACTAACAGCTAGGGAACACACTGCTCGAGAAAGTGACACTGATTGCTCACTGAGACCCAAAGGTCAGTACAACCAAGAAAGGCAGAAAAAGAACAAACAGCTAAAAGCACCAAGGATTTGGAACATCCGCATGTGTTTTCAAAAGCCGAAAGGTGGACCCATGAGTTGTGGGATGGTAATAAGAGGAAAAAATAACAGGGGGGAGCCCAGCTGAGCAGTTGAAGTCAATGGTCAGCAAAGTACCCAGCAGAAAAACTTCGCCACCGTTTACTCTGAGCAGAGCTCAATTTCAGCATCTGAGAACTACAGCTAGTGTGACACAAAGGAGAACAACCACAACACCAATTCTCAAGCTGCTCAGCATCACAGTTAAGAGCCAACAGAGCGATTTGATGAAAACTAGAAGTTTAACCAGTGATTCCTCTTAAGTCTCGCTCACATCTCAGATGTCAAACATTCAGTGCAAACAGGAAGCTGGATAACAGAGGTTTATGACACGGTGACAGGGGGGAACCAATTCAGCCCACAGTCTGTCCGAGCCTTGGAGCAGCTCAGGAACTAAATCAAAAATGTTCAAGCAGGGAAGACAAGGTCAGATGTTTAAATGGAGAAGATTGCCAAAGAGAATAATCTGGACATTAACTCAATACTGTCTCTGCACAGCTGGCTGTCTCTTTCCCACACAATATCTATGCAGTCAATGAACTGCTTTTGAAGTGATGTGATTTAGAACTTTCCCCAGGGGACATGAAAGTAATTTATTTCTCGTCAATGTTTAAGACTCTGACTCTGGGCCACAGAAGTCTACTGTAATTACTTCTGAACAGGTCCGATAAAAAAGGTGCAATCTTAAACAGGGGCTCTTGTAGCATAGTGGCAGTGTTCCTAACTCTGGGTCAGAGGTTCTGGGTTGAAGTCCTATCACAATATGTGCAAGCAGATCGAACAGAAAGCAGGTTTGAAGAATAGGTTTAAGAGGTGGTTGCAGGAAAGTAGGCGAAGGAAACCTGGAAATTGGGCAGGAACATGGCATTACAGATCTACTGCTCAGGTTTAGGATAAGCACCACAATTAGTTTCTCACACTGATGACCTGAGCTCACATTATCATTTGTATCAAATGACGTCTTAGTATCAGTAATTTCAGTACATTTGTCCAAAGTCCAGTGAAACACACTACTTATACAGTGTGATACATTAGCCAGGGATGTATGGGTTAACTCCGCACAAGATGATCAGTTCTTTTTAAATGCCTGGTATTGTGTTGCAGGGCAATTCATGGTGAGAATATCACTCATGGCCCAGATTAGATGGTGCAGGCTCGTCCAGCAGCAAGTTTTCAAATGGAACATCAGTGCCATTTAGTCAAATTACTGCATGCTTTTGGCAACATGCAGATCTTGAGATGTACGGGTCCCACCAGATATGGCCCACTATATCCACCTTGAAATTAACAAAGTGTGTAGCACAGACCCTGGAGAAAGAGTGGACATAAACAATCAGAAGGTTTATGATGTTTAAAGGTACTGTGTCTTATATGTGGGAACACAAGGCGCCTGCAAGACTCCTCCCCCCGCCCTTCACAACCCCAAGTTACTCACCATCCTGACTCGGAAAAGTACCGTCGTCTCGGCATTATCACTGGGTCAAAATTGTGGAACTCCCTCTCTAAGGGCATTGTGGGTCAACATACAGAACATGGACTGCAGCGGTTCATGAAGGCAACTCACACAAGTAGGCCACTTCTCAAAGGCAACTAGGGACAGGCAATAAATATTGGACCAGCCAGCAACGCCCCTGTCCCATGAGTGGATAAAAAATAAGTTGTTTTGTTTGTTGAAAGATCTTCAATTAAAATGCAACATAAGGAACTCAACTGTCCAAAAATCACTGCCTTTGCTTGTGTACTGTATGAATTCACTCTTGCACAGACTCATACAATTGAACTGACAATGATTAAACTTTGTATGCCCACAACTATTTGCCACAAACTAATCTTACCTAATGTGTACAATAAATACTTTGTTGGTACAAGTTCCACCCAGGGAGGATGGGTTCTGTAAATTGCACAATTGCTATTTATTGAAATTAACAGCCTTGCTGGTCTCCTCCCACTCCCAAAAAAATGGAAAAAACCCTCAAATCCAAAGAAAGATCGAGCAGGCAGGGGCCGTTGTCAACACGTCAGCTCGAGATCAACAGTTTTCTACAATAACACTGAAGTCCACCAATTTCCAGTTAATACTTGTTCATGAAATATGATTTGCACAATATATATACAAATATACATAAACTTGGTGCATCTCACATTTCAATGATCTGAAATTCAATTACTTCTAAGCTAGAGTATCTCCAGTGGCTTTGTACCAAGATGGAGTTTGTTAGGAACATGTGTTTAGCTTCTAGATGCTAACCTATTTGTAAGCAATGCAACACTCCATTAGCATGGCACCTCACCGGATTTTACGTTCTAGCCTTTGATTTGGGATGAACCAACAAGATTCAGACTCTAAGGTTAGAGTACACCTGGTTCTTGGTCTGAGTTGATTGGCTGGGTCGAATTCCAAGCCCACGTCTAGCGCTTCACTCCATTGAACTGCTCACACTTTCACGCCATTGATACAAATCAATCTGGGTTTTGAGAATTTTTGAATTGTCTGCCAAAGCAAGGTGAGGACAGGGAACATAAATACTAGTGGAGGCCATTCAACCCATCAAACACAACAAAACCTCACACAGTGCTTCACCAGGAGAGATATCAAACAAGATCTGGCACTGAACCACCAAATTTGTTGATCTGGAGGTTGCTGGCTGGGCCAGCATTTATTACCAATCCCTAATTGCCCTGGACAAGGTGGTGGTCAGATGCCTTCTTGAATGGCTGCAGTCCATTGAGGAATGGGGCAGGTACACCAACAGTGTTTAGGAAGGGAGTTCCAGGATTTTGACCCGATAACAGTGGTCAGGATGGTGAGTGGCTTTGGAAGAGAATCTGCCAGGGCGTATATGTGCTAGATGGCACTGGTTACAGGTTTGGACGCAAATGTCAGAGGAGACTTGTTGAGTTACTGCAGTGCATCTTGTACACACTGCTGCTTTTCGGCATCTCTGGTAGAGCGGCTGGATGTTGGATATGGTGCACTGGATGAACAGGCACTGGGCAAGTCAGGAAGTGTGGTTGAGAGTGTGGTGCTGGAAAAGCACAGCAGGTCAGGCAGCATCCAAGGAGCAGGAGAGTCGATGTTTCAGGCAATAACCCTTCATCAGGAATGAGGCTGTGAGCCGAGAGGGTGGTGAGACAAATGGGAGGGGGAGGGAGGGTAGCTGAGTGCGTGATAGTTAGATGGAGGTGGGGTTAATGGTAATAGGTCGGACAGGAGGGTGGGGCAGATAGGTGGGAAGGAAGATAGACAGGTAGGACAGGTCATGAGGGCGGTGCAGAGTTGGAAGGTTGGAACTGGGATAAGGTGGGGAGAAGGTAAATGAGAAAACTGGTGAAATCCACATTGATGCCTTGAGGGTCCCGAGGTGGAAGATGAGGTGTTCTCCTCCAGGCATCGGATGGTTAGGGAGTGGTGATGGAGGAAGTGACCTGCTGACCTCAGAACTCTAGCACTTGTAGTCAGTGCTTAGATGACTGGTCCAGCCCAATCTCTGGTCAATGGTTGCCTCTAGGATGTCAATAGTGGGGAATTCAACGATAATACTGTCATTGAATATTAAAGGTGATGTCAGACCGTTGTTTAAGATGGTCTTTGTCTAGCGCTTGTGGGATGTAAATGTGACTTGCCATTTTCCAGCCCAAGCTTGGACACGGTCTGCTTCAGTAAGATCTGGACTATGTCAAAATTCATCATGAGGAATCATGAATGGTGCTGAACATTGCACCATCATAAGATCAGAAGTGGGGGCATTCACCGACAACGAAGGGATGGTCACTGATGAAGCAGCTCCAGGTCGTTGGGTCTAGGAGCGGGAAACAGCACAGCAGGACAAGCAGCAGAGGAGAATGGGAGTCAATGTTTCAGGTCGGAAACGTTCGGACAGCCCTTTCCCATACAAGGGCTGATGGATCAAAAGCTTGGTCAAAGGTTTAAGGAACGTCAGAGAAGTGGAGATGCAGAGGTTTCAGGGGAGTATTCTACTGCTTAGTGCCTAGTCCATCAAAAGCACAGCTACTGACGTTGGAAATTAATTAAAATAAAGAATGCTCAAAAGGTCAGAATCAGAGGAGCACAGATATCTCAAACAGTGGCTGGGTCGAAGGTCGCTAGAGATAGGCAAGTGTGGGACCATGAAAGGCCTCAAAAACAAGGATAAGCAATTCACATTTGAGGCATCAATGTACAGGAGCTGATGATGTATGTCAATAAGCCCACAAGGGCTGCTAAATGAGACTTGGTAAATGTTAAAATAAGGCCTAGAGTTTTGAACAACCTCAGGGTTATGGAGTGTGAGAGATGAAATTCACATCATCGACTGTTCCATTCACGGCAACCTTTTGCCAAGGTTTTCCTCTCACCTTCATCCCAAGAACATTGAGCTGAAGTGAACAGCAACAACATTTATGTAACGTCTTCCATGTAGTAAAATGACAAGAGCTTTAACAATTTGGCGCACAGCCACATAAGGAGATATAGGGTTGTCAAAGATGATCAAAGCCTTGGACAAACAGCAAGGTTTTACACAGGGTCTTATCAATGGATTGGGAGTTATAGAGGCACAGAGGGCTTACATCGAAAGTCTAGAGCTTCAGATCTTTGCAGTTGGAGGACTAGTCAGTAATGGCAGGACAAATGAAATACATTTCTCCAACATTAAGCTGATGAGCCTGTAGTTACTGCGTTTATCACTCTCTTCATTTTTAAAAAGGGTTTCAACATTCGCAATTCTATTGGATGAAAAAAGTTACAGATTAAGAGCTTCAGGGAGAGTATCACTGAGCTTGGGAGCTAGGTAACCAAAGGCATGGCCACCAATCGTAGAGTGGTTAAAGTCAGGATGTTCGAGAGACCAGAATTAGAAGGGGCATGAGATCGGAGGCTGGTAGGGTTGGAGCAATTTACAAAGATTAGGAGGACAGAGGGACATGAAAACGAGGATGAAAATTTTAAACCAAGGTATTGCTTGACAGGGAGTCAGTGTCGATCAGTGAACACAGGGATGATAGGTGAACTGGACCTGGTGCAAATTAAGACTGGGCTAGCAGAAGTTTGGATGATCTCAAACTTATAGTGGATATAATGTGGAAGACCACACAGAATACATTGGAATCGTCAAGTCTTGAGAAAACATATATGTGGATGAAGGTTACAACAGATGGAGCTGATGAGGGTGTGGAGTCAGGAATGTCATGAAAGGAAACAATTTGTTTTTACGATCAGAAGCTCACCTCCGAATCAGATATTACACAGCGGTCACAAACAGTCTGGTTCAGTTTGCGGCTGCTGCCAGGGAGAGGGGTAAAGTTGGCATTGAAAAATAGAGTTGGTGGCAGGCACTGAAGACAATGGCTTCAGTTTTTGTAATATTTCATTGGAGGAAATAGCAGCTCACCATTTACTGGATATCAGAGATGTAGTCTGCTAATGCAATGACCATGGAGGGGTCATAGGAGATGACAATGAGGGAGAGTTGCGAATCAGCAACGTACATTAGCAAATGTTTTTGGGCAATGTTTTGAGGGACAGCACGTCAATGAGAAATAGGATGAACCAAAGATAGATCCTTGTGGTGGGAGAAGCTTAGCTGGAGGAGAAGGTGTTGCACATGATTCTCAGTCTATGTTTAGATTGATAGATAAAAGTGGAACCAGTGAATGGAGATTCATTCACATCAATGTGATCAACCATGTCAAAGACTACAGACTGGTCAAGGAGGGAAAGTTCACCACAGGCCACAGTCACAGTCACAGTCATGTCTCTGAGCCATTTCATTACATTGGCAAGACCAGAAATCTGGTTCAAACAGAGTGGCAGGGAGACATTCAAGGAACTTGAAGCTGGCTGTTTGTCAGGTAAAGCAGGGGCTTTTAAGAGAAGGATGCCCATGGCCGGTCTGAAAGGGAGATAGACAGCACCCGAGGAGACAGCACTGTTGACAATATCACGGATATCAAGAAGGGAAGTTATGAGTTCAGCGGTTTAGTGGGAATAGGATTAAAAAGCAAGGACTCATGGACAAGCTCAGCATGGTAAGGCCATGAGAGAAGAAAGGAGAGAAAGCCCCCCCCCGTCTGCTTTGGGTTTGGAGTCACATGTAAGCCAATGTGGTTGCCTCTTAACTACCCTCTGAAATGACCCCACCGAACCACTTAGATCTTGAGGCGTTCAGAGGTGGGAAACATATGTTCGCCCAGCCAGGGACACCCCTATCCCACAAACGACTGAAAAGAAACAGTGGAGGAGGAGCGTTTAGGAATGGAATTGAGGAAAGCTTCAAGAAAGTCTGGTCAGATGGACTGGGGGATGTGGAGGTAGGTAGGTGGCAGAGACAGTTATTGTATTGGACTGATGTCCATGTTGCTGTTCAAGGAGAGGGTAGAGGTTAGGGCTGATTGAAGCAAATATTTCACGGTGGAGAAAGGAGCCAGGAGTCGGTAATCGTTTTATCTTTAAATCACCACTTTAAAACCCAATGCTACATTAAGAGATCCCGTCAGAATCAATGGCAAATGGTTAAACTAGCTGGCTGCCATATTAAACAAAAATGTAACAGTTTCAGAATCAACTGATATGTTCAGTCTCAAAACAAAAGGCACAAAAGAAAACAGGAGCTTCAAGTTTGGAAAGTAGTTTCATTTATTGTCACGGGTATTTTGCTGTCATGATTTGCTGAGATTACAGTACTTCCTAGGTCAATGAAGCATGCAGCTTCCTGTTAGCGGTGTGTACTAGAGTGCATTCTTCTGTGCTAATGGCAGGCTAATGCGTTCAAGCCAGTAACACAGCAATGAACAAACAAGACCTAATATCAAAGGAAAAATGAACCAGGCATTCCAGGGGTCATGCTCAGTGCATCTAAATCCAGTCAGTGAGTCTTTACAAGACTGATAATACTGGTGATAATTAAAGGTGGCGAAGACAACTCATGAACTCAGACATATATACAGTACCGTACTGTGGTAAAATACCTCATGACACCTCACAGGAGACAATCACAATCTAACAGAATTAACTAATCTCAATACGAAGCTACACAGAAGGACAGTCCAAAAAGGTACATTTTAAGCAGCCTCTTTAAAAAGGCAGGAGAGGTCTAGAGTTGGAGAACTGAATTCCAGAATTTAGGATTTGAATGTCTCTGGTGCAGATGATCAGGATGTGCAAGAGGCCAAAACTGGAGGACTGCAAAAATTGAGGTAGAGAGCAGCCAAGTCAAGTAGCAAATTAAAACACAAAGATGAAACTTTCATAAAACCGAATCAAATACTCCCCTTTGGCAGGAAGAGTCTCACGGAAGAGGTAAAGACAAAGATGGGCATATGTCTTGCAGATAGCTCTGACCGATTGTAACTGTTATGCTTAAACAACCACACGAGTGATAATGGTCCAACTGTAACACCACATGTTCTCCTTCAATTGTACAGTCATTAATGATGTAATATATACAAGAAACAAGATTCATTAATAAATATTCCAGTTCATGTGCGACACTTACAGAAAATTCACTTGCTGGAAGGTCAACAGCTTTTTTCCATGCGTAACTGCATTTGATGCTGCCCTTTTGGACTGCTGCTGTCCTTGGGGATAAAGTCACCATGGTCCACACAGACCACAAGACTGCTCTTTCTTTAGAGAGAGGCGAGTAGTGATGGTTTGACCTGAGGGTCACCACGCCTCAGGTGATGGGAGAGGTAAAGAAGGAGAGTCCTTCATCCTAATGTCAGTATGTACAGGAATTGAACCCACACTCTGCATTGCAAACAAGGTGGCCAGACAAACAAACTAATAACTTGCACTAACCCACCCCCTTAGGGGTAAGTATACCCAAAGCACTGTCCGAAAGAGAGTTCCAAAATTTACCCCCAGCACCACGAAGGAATGATGATATTGTTCCAAGTCAGGATAGCGTGCAAGTTGAGGGGAACTTGCAGTGGCTGGTATCAGCTGCCCTCATCCTTCGAGATGAAAGTGGTCACAGCTTTGGAAGGTGCTGATGGAGGAGTTTAGCCGAGTTTGTTGCAGTGCATCATGTAGATGGCATACATTGCTCCGACTGTGTGTTTAGAGGGTAGAGGGAGTGGATAGGATGCCTATCAAGCAAAATTCATATTGGAACTGCACTTATCCAGACAAGTGGGGAATATTCCACTTTCCTCCCACAGTCCAAAGATGTGTAGGTCAGGTGAATGGGCCATGCTAAATTGCCCATAGTGTTAGGTGCAATAGTCAGAGGGAAATGGGACTGGGTGGGGGTTACTCTTCGGAGGGTCGGTGTGGACTTGTTGGGCCAAAGTGCCTGTTTCCACACTGTAGGGAATCTAATCTAATCTAAACTACTGACTAAATAGCAGACAGGCTCTGGGAAGTCAGGTGGTGAGCTACTCATTGCCAGGCTTTGAGCTGCTTTTGTAGCCACAGCATTTATATGATTGAACTGGTATAGTTTCTGATCAACCCCCAGATGTTGATAGTGAAGAATTCAGCCACGATAATGCCATTGGATGGCAAGGGGAGCAATGATGAGACTCTCTCTTCTTGAAGATGGTCATTGGGGATAAAATCGCCATGGCACTTGTGTGGCACAAATGTTATCTTGTCAATTGTCAACCCAAACCAAGATGTTATCCACGTCTCACTGCATAAGGACATGAACGTATTCAGTATCTGAGGAGTAGAGATCCCTTGAAGTTTCTTTCTGGTTGCGTGAGCCTCTGAGGTGAATGGAACCAGAAGTCAAGGCTGCGGTTGGCACGCTGATGCCAATCGCTGTGTGAAGATGTTTGAGGCAGCAGCAGTGCGTGCACTCATTAGAGAAATCATGAATATTCTGTAACCTCGTAGCTCTTTGACCTAATGATGGAGAGAAGGTCATTGATGGAGCAGCTACAGAGTGTTGGGCCTAGGATGAGATGCATTTCTATGGCATCTGTCATAGCCTCCGGGCATCTCACAATGCTCAATTGCCAAGGAAGTTTGTTTTTGAAGTCCAGTCACTGTTGGCACATCGGAAACGCGGTAGCAGATTTGCAGCCCAGCAAGCTCCCACAAACAACAACAACACAGCAACGACCAGATCATCAGTTTTCGTGATATCGGCTGAGGGATAAATCTCGGCCAGCCCGCTGAGGAGAAACCCCCGTCTCATGGGAGTTTTCGCATCCACTTCAGAGGGATGGCATTATCTCACTTCCAATGTCACACATCCTGGAGACGGCACCTTCAACAGTGCAGCACCCCGTCCGTGCTACACTGGGGGTTGCCTTATCTGCTCAAGTGTCATGAGTGGAGGATGATTTTGCCAGTCTGGCGGGTCAGATTTGCCCTTAATGGAGTTACATTGATTCCATTTAATAGCAAAGAGAGAACCATTTAGCCACTGGCAGTCATTTTCTACGTGAATCTGTTTATGGTCCAGCTGATCTGCAAACTAAGGCTCAGACTGGTCTCTGAAAACCACTGCACATTTGCTGCACTGCACAACAGTGATCTGTCTCAGAGATGAGACACCCGACTGTGGAAATATAAAGCCTTCCTGGGTTTTTCTCTTCCTCAAAATGGGGGAGGGGGAGATTTTGAATAGCAGAGGCAAGGTGATCTGAACTGTTCTCAAAGTCACCTTGCTCTTCCTGTTCTGCAGTCTCCAGGTAACAGATGACAGTAGCTGATGTGCCTCGTCAGCACTGTCCTGTCTTCACACTGTGTGGGTGTATTCAAAGCAATAGCAAAGGACGAACCAGGCCTACATCCCACAAAACCCAGTTACGGCAGAAGGGAGCTGAAGGTGACACACGGTTCTGCTCGCATATCATTCATTTCGCAGTTCTTTAACTAAAGACAGGGAAACAAAGATAAGCAGCAACTTTGATCCAGTCAATTTGCATTGCTGCTGGGTTTTTCAGAAAAAAATCTTGCATTTACATAGTGCCTTTCGCAGCCTCAGGCAGCCCAAAACACTTTACTCCTAATAAACACCTCTGAAGGCTTGTGATATGAGAAGCCAATTTCCAAACAGCAACCTTCCACCAAAGGCAATAAATCAAAAGGCCAGATCATCTATTTTGCGCAATGCTGGCTAAAGGATAAATATTGATAAAACAAAGTGGTTAACTCCCTTGCTGCTCTTTCAAATAATGCCCTGGGATCTCACACTTCCATCAAGGACTTCGATATTAATACTGCATTTGTGATACCAACCTCCAATTTTGCAGCACTCCCTCAGAGTGAGCCCAGGTTCTGAGCCAAATTCACCAGACTGGGTTCGGAATTCTTGTCCTACTGACAGGGCGAAGAGACTGACATCGCAAAGCTATGAGAGGCAACACGACTGACAGGCATTGCTGGTCAAATACACCTTTCGGGGGAGGGGGGGTAAGAGTCATCCAGGTCAGGGTGTGAGGGGATAAGAGTAATTCAATTCGCCCAGAGGGAGAGGGGCACTGACCCAACCCTAGGCGTCCTTGCAATAATAACGCCCCCTCCAAAACTATCGCCCAACTTCAGACATGTCTCCTCATCCACCAGGGTTCCTGCAAAATGCAGTTAAGTGGTTAATTCCACTTTAGCTATCAGGAATATCGACAGAGCAGCCCACAGGAGGATTTCACAAAGCATCCATCCCCAGCAAATCAGGTTCAAATCATGGTCAGACTGGCAGGTTACGTGGTTCAGAGAATGGCAACTGGGAATATTTTGGGAATATGTGAGGAATATGTGGAACTGCCGACTGTCACGTGCAGGTAGAAAAAGTGATCAAAAAGATGACAACTTACACACAGCAAGATTGCACAACAGCACTACAATGATAACCATACACACCCTGAGGGATACCTATTGGCCAGACCCCAGCAGGAAGTCCCTCTCTTTTCTTCAGATAATTACATTGTTCACTGCATTGAACGAGTGTTCAGTTTACTGACAGCACACCAACTAAGACAAGACAAGACTGTTATCTACAGAAGACAGTGTACGAATAGTACACCTCTCACAGAAGACAGCAACAATATGGGGGGGGCACATGTCAAGGTACCAACTGTTCAGCAGCTGGCATGACTCTGCTCCCCCATGGTCAGACAGCCCCAGCGAAACTTATGCAAAACAGTAAAACTTTCACTGCAACCCGGCAGCTCATGGTTGTGAGGAGGAGAAGTGGTGGTGAGAAGACACAGGACTGAGGGGGGACGTGACAAGGGCAGCTGGTGGTGGAAATGGGA
>NC_057724.1:5271595-5280445 GCF_004010195.1 Chiloscyllium plagiosum
GTGAGAGGTGGATGGGGGGAGGGGTGGATAGGGGGAGGGAAGGGGTGGATGTGGTGGAAGAGTGGGGCAACTGGGGATGAGGAGGGTGAAGGGGGCAGAGAAGGAGAGGGGAAGTCGGAAAGGAAGTGGAGGGCGGTTGTTGAGGAGCACGGAAGGACATTGCTGTGGTATTGTTCCAGCTGGGTCTGAAGTTTGAGAGGATCAGGGAGTTCCCCCCCCCTTTACCCCAGTCCGAGAGAGCCCGGGCCTTACCTTCATCCCTGGCACTTGGACTGGCACTGGCGAGTGTGCCATGGTCCGGAGCCTTGGTAGAAATGCCCTTTTAGTGCGGGTCGGAGCAGCGATCAGGAAGTCTCTGGTCTCCCCACAGTCTGTGTGTCCCGGCTCCCTCTCGCTGTTTGAACAAGTCCGAAGAGAAGGAGATCGCGGCTAAAGTTACCGGGGCAGACAGCAGAGAAGTTTAACTCTCTCCGGACCTGCTTCCGTACAACTCACCTCCTTCCCCTTCACCACACAACAACCTCCTCAAGTCTCTCTCCTGTGCAAAACTTTGCCAAAACTTTCTCTTTTTGTTTTGTTTCTCTTGTCGCTGTCTCTAAGTGCCCAGCTCGTCTTGTATCCTCGCAGGGACAGTCTGCCTCTGGTTTGAAGGAGGTGTCTGGTGAGTGTTTACATGGTCTTCATTCTTCCCCCCGCTTCCCCTTCCCCCTCTGTTGTAACGCCATGTTTAGGCCCTGACTCTTCTCCCTTCTATGTATGTATGTGTGTGTGTGTGTGTTGGGTGGAGTTGCATACTCAAGTCACGTCAACGCGAGGTCACTTTCCAAACTGGCATCTTCCCCCAGTAAGTGGAGCTCAGTCTCAGCCCTCCCTCTATCATTACTCACTGCTGACCTCAGTCAGACTCCCTCCCTGACTGCTGTTCCACTCACCAGCTTTTGCTGCCAGCTCTCAAGAGTAACCAGTTTCTTGTTTGAGGGAAATTTCTGCATTCAAGTTTTGATGACAGTTTCTTACCGGTTGTGTCATTGAATCGTGGTGGAAGTAGTTGCTTTCGTTTTGCAAAGGCACTGTATGTAAGGTGCAGGAAATACAATATTCAGTTGATTTGTAACATGGGGACGAGGTTAAGGATTGATCGATTAACATTATCCATCCTGAATGTCTCCTGCAGAGTATTCGGGTGTTTGGTTTAATGTACACTTCAAGGGTAGTCTGTTGGTGAATTTGCAAGGGTGATTTCATCACTGTCAAATGTATTTTTCAACTTGAATACGGTCAATAATGAAAGAAAGACTTGCATTTACCCTTCTCCCAATCTCAGGTGACCCTAGAACTCCATCCCTACAACAATTAGACTGCAGTGTTTCAAGAATGCATCTCAACACCCCCTTCTCAAGGGCAACTAGGGACAGGCAATAAACATTGGCCCAGCCAGTGACGCACGCCTGAATGAAACAAAGATCCAGAAGGTTTAAAGAATTACTTTAAAGTGTAGTCAGTGTTGTAAGGTGGGTTGTATGCCACACCAGCAACTAATCATAGAATCATAAAAATCCTACAATGAGGAAATAGGCCATTCAGCCCATCAATTCTGCACCAACCCTCTGAAGAGCACCCACTCAGACCTTCCCTTCGCAGCTTATCCCAGTAACCCTGCATTTCCCATGGCTAACCCATCTAACCCGCACATCTTTGGACTGCGGGAGGAAACCGGAGCACCGTGAGGCAACCCCAGCAGACAGGGAGAGAACATGCAACCTCCATACAAACAGTCGCCCGAGGCTGGAAATGAAGCCGGGTCCCTGGCGGTGATGAACTGCCTCCATGAACCACTGTAGTCGTTGATGTGCGACCTCAATGACATATCTGGTGAGGGAGGGAATTCCAGGATTTTGACCCAGTGACAGTGGAGAAATGGTGATATATTCCCAAGTCAAGATGGTGAGTGGCTCGGAGAGGAACTTGCCATGGTGGTGTTCCCTGTATCTGTTGCCCTTCTCCTTCTCGAGTATTTGAGGGATAAGTGTTGGCCAGGACTCCAGGGGTAACTGCCTGCTCTCATTTTGAATGGGATCATACAGAGTCTACAGGAACATGGGGTGTAATATAATGGCAATATAATGGCTCAGTGGTTAGCACTGCTGTCTGATAGCGCTAGGGACCTGGTTTCGATTCCAGACTCGGGCGACTGTCTGTGTGGAGTTTGCACATTCTTCCCGTGTCTGTGCGAGTTTCCTCCGGGTGCTCCAGCTTCCTCCCAAAGATGTGCAGGTTAGGTGAATTGGCCATGCTAAGTTGCCCATAGTCCTCAAGGATGTGTAAGTTAGGTGCATTAGTCAGGGGTAAATGTAGAGTAAGAGGGTAGGGGAATGGGTCTGGGTGGGTCTGGGTGGGTAACTCTTCAGAGGGCCGGTGTGGACTTGTTGGGCCAAATGGTCTATTTCCACACTGTAGGGATTCTATGATTCTATCAAGAGAAGTCAACTTTCTCTGTAAGCTGTGGGCACATAGTTTAGGGTTGATGTATGGCGATCAGTATACAGATGCTGTTTGCAACATTGATGTCCAGTTCCTAAAGCTGTTGCCACACACAGATATTGAAAGTCCACACAGTCGAAAAGAAATAGCAGAAATACTGGGAATAGGCCATTTGGCCCTTTGATCCTGCTCCATACTCAATAAGATTTGGTTATCGTCACCACTCTACTTGCCTGCCATTACTGTTGACTCCTTTGTCTGTCAAAACACGAACTCAGCCTTGAATACACTTAATGAGCAATATTTCCTTGAGACGAGTGCCAATTATATCTCTCTGCTGAATTTGTTCATACAAACGGATATTTGGCTTCCCCATGGTTGCAATTTTTACCGATCTGAGGAGGCAGACTTTATGTCTTAACACCTAGTGTCTAAATGAATTACTAACATCCCATTTGAGAGACAGAACAACTAGCACTCTCTCAGTACTATAGTGGAGCCTCAGTGTACATGAAAGGTGTGGAATGAGCCTTGAAAACATAACCTACAGAGATGTGAATGTGCTCACTGTCCCAAAGCTGATACTTGCCATCAGGAAGGCACACAAAAACTTCATGGAAAATGAAGAGAACTGCTCTGTGTTGACACAACACATGCCATCCCCCCGACAGAAAATATGAAAATCCTATAATCCTTTGGAATAAATAAATGGATGATTCAACCACTAAAGCTGCGGGCTTTATTATAGATGAATGGGAATGGGGATTGTAATCCCCAAAAATAACAGTTAAAATTTCTGGAATGTTACAAAGCAAAAATGATTTCCTTTTACAAAAGCTAAATGCTGTGAATCTGAGGAATTTACCCGAGGAATTTCCCTTCCTCTATCTTTATTTAAGACCGATTACATCTCTAGCTTTTCTATATCTGTTGAAAGCTCACAGACCTAAAATTTTAACTCTGTTTTTCTCTCTCTCTTTCTAAGTATGCTGCTTACCTTGCTGAATATAGTATTTCCATTTTTTAAAATAAAATTTCAGATTAGGATTTTTCTTTATTTGAAATAATTCAACTGAGGTAGTCAAAATGCAATAAAATTTCTACTGATTGTTTCAAATATAATAAGAGAGAATTTCAACTGTGAGGTGAATTACTGACTTAGTCAAATGTCAAAATACTTTCTGCTATGGATGTTACAAACATTTAATGCTTCAATGAGTTCAATCTTCATTTCATAATTATTCAAAATTATAAATGATGCTTTATATTTTAAAATATGCATAGCTCAATATCACAATGCATAAACAAAATACTGCAGATGCTGGAAATCTGAAATCAAAATGTTTGCCTTTAAATTAAACATGTGTTGATTTTTACTCTTTCATCAGATGTGGTTGGCAGTGGCAAGGTCTACATTTGTTGATCATGTGTTTGAATGGCAATAGGATGGCATGGTGGCTCAGTGGTTAGCACAACTGCCTCACAGCACCAGGGATCTGGGTTCGATTCTACCCTCTGGTGTCTGTGTGGAGTTTGCATATTCTCCCCGTGGTCTGTGTCAGTTTCTTCTGGGTGCTCCGGTTTCTCCCCCACAGTCCAAACATGTGCAGGTTAGGTCGATTAGCCATGGGAAATGCAGGGTCACATAGGGTTGGTCTGGGTTGGATGTTCTTCAGAGAGTCAGTGTGAACCCATTAGGCCAAATAGCCTACTCCTACACTGTAGGGATTCTATGAACTGAGGGAAGTTGGGTGTCAAATACATTGCTGTGGATGTAGAGTCATCCTTAGGCCAGGTCAGGTAATGAAAGTAGGTTTCCTTCTCAAATGGTTTTTAGGGCACCAGGTATGATTTTTGCAATAATTGGTGTAAGTTTTATGATCACTGAGACTAAATTTCATGTCCCATATTTATTAATTTTATATAAATTCCACCAGCCACCATTGTGAGATTTGTGTGCCAGCTCATTATCCTCGCCCTCTGATTTAGTAGTCCCATGAAACTCCTGTTGTAAGTGAGTCTGAGGGTGAAAGGGTTAATAGTGAAGCACACCCCGTATTGGTGACAATACTTAGACATGTGGGCAGAACAGCTTACGATTTGAAAGAAGCGAAATCTAACATTAGTCCTCCTGAATATCAATATAATAATATGTACTATATCTTAGCAGGACTTATACACTTAATGGTAAGGTCCTTGGGAGTGTTGCTGAACAAAGAAACCTTGGTGTGCAGGTTCATAGCTCTTTGAAAGTGGAGTCGCAGGTAGATAGGATAGTGAAGAAGGCGTTTGGTATGCTTTCTTTTATTGGTCAGAGTGCTGGGTACAGGAGTTGGGAGGTCACGTTGCGGCTGTACATGACATTGGTTAGGCCACTGTTGGAATAATGTGTGCATTTCTGGTCTCCTTCCTATCGGAAAGTTGTTGTGAAACTTGAAAGGGTTCAGTAAAGATTTACAAGGATGTTGCCAGGGTTGGAGGATTTGAGCTATAGGTAGAGGCTGAAAGGCTAAGGCTGTTTTCCCTGGAGCGTCGGAGGCTGAGGGGTGACCTTATAGAGGTTTATAAAATCATGAGGGGCATGGATAGGTTAAATAGGCAACGTCTTTTTCCTGGAGTCCGGGAGTTCAGAACTAGAGGGCACAGGTTTAGGGTGAGAGGGGAAATTTATAAAAAAGACCTAAGGGGCAACCTTTTCAGCAGAGGATGGTACGTGTATGGAATGAGCTGTCAGAGGAAGTGGTGGAGGCTGGTACAATTGCAACATTTAAACGGCATCTGGATGGGTATATGAATAGGAAGAATTTGGAGTGATATGGGCCGGGTGCTGGCAGGTGGGACTAGATTGGGTTGGGATATCTGGTCGGCATGGACGGGTTGGACCGAAGGGTCTGTTTCCATGCTGTACATCTCTATGACTCTATATGAATACAACCTGTAACTAATTGATATAACGCAGTCAAATTATGTTGTTGTAAATACAAGAAGCATTTTATTATTTGATCTGGACTAGACGAAGCAGGACCTGTATTTTCCTATACTTAAAGCAAACTTCATCGTTAGCGGCAAATCACACAGTGAAAGGAGTTGACATGACCATATAATATGGGGGAAGCGATAGGTGAAACTTGAAAGGGTTCAGTAAAGATTTACAAGGATGTTGCCAGGGTTGGAGGATTTGAGCTATAGGTAGAGGCTGAAAGGCTAGGGCTGCCCATACAACACACAGCAATCATGATATGCAACCTTCAGACTCAGCTTCAAGTTACCTCCTCACAGCAACAGCAGGTAGGAACAGAAGATTTAGTAGCCCCACAGATAAACCCTCATGCAATCCTGAACAGGGAATAACATTCCAATGAATGGCAAAGTATTTCAGACCTGGTAGAGATTAGCACAGTAGGAGTGTTTGCAACACCCAACTGCCCTCAGCTCATAGAGTCCCTACAGTGTAGAAGTAGACCGTTTGGCCCATTGGGTCCACATTGACTCTCTGAAGAGCATCCACCAAGGAGAATTAGTCAATCCAAAGAAGATGCAGTCTACTCTATGGAAGAACTGCAGAGTCAGAGTTCAGCAGTGAACAGACAGACATCAAAGATTCCATAAGTAAAACTTCAAATCCTTGCTGGGCCAAGGGAAACGTTAAAATGGTGCATTGGACCAGGCTGAAAGATGAGAAGCTAAAAAATTACTTACAACTCAATTCAAGCCTCACAACCGAAACAAGTGGGCACCACATGGCACAACTACAGAAACAAAAATAAAAAACCACAAAACAAATATTCATTTGAAGTTGCAGATCCGGAGACATTGCAAAGCTAGTAATTAAAACGATATTGTTGGGAGGGTTATTAACCTCAGCAGCCCTGGTTTGATAGGGACGGAAATTTCAAAAGCCTTCCTGAAAGCTGTGATAAAGATGGGCATCCTTTATTTAAACCCATGTGGAGCAGGTTATATTCAGTAAAATGATGATGAAGGTCCAAACTGTTTCTTCAAGCCATGGAGAGGCGATTTCAGAAAGCGAACAAAGTGATTCTCCACAAACAAAACATGGTAGCTGTGCAGATCCGACAGATCCTGACTGTAATGTCATGGAGCACAAGGGACAGGGAAGGGTCTGTGTTAGGAGCTCGCTTTTGGGCTTGGAGTGATGGGAAGGCTGGGGAAATAGTCGGAGACTACAGGGGAATAGAGGAGAGAGCTAGAGAGAAAGCCTGCTTGGAGGTTTATTTTATCATTTGAGAATGATGGTAGCAGAGTATCTACTGTCTTAGAGGTGGCAATTATGGGATATTTAGCACACAAAAGGCAGGAATCCTCCAATTTAGCTATGAATGGTGGAACACCTCCATTTCAGGCACAAAACACAGAGAACACGGTGGCAGCGGCGTGGTGGCTCAATGGTTAGCACTGCTGCCTCATGGCGCCAGGGTCCCAGGTTCGATTCCAGCCATGGGCAGACTATCTGTGTGGAGCTTGCACATTTTCCCCATGTCTGCGTGGGTTTCATCCGGGTGCTCCGGTTTCCTCCCACATTCCAAAGATGTGCAGGCCAGGTGAATTGGCCATGCTAAATTGTCCATAGTTGTTAAGTGCATTAGTCAGAGGGAAAATGGGTCTGGGTGGGTTACTCTTCGGAGGGCTGGTGTGGACTTGAAGGGCCTGTTTCCACACTGTAGGGAATCTAATCAACACTTCAGTATGGCAAAAAGGGCCACTGAACTATGGAACAAAGGTCTTTTAAGAAAGCAAAAGATACAATAAAATTAACAAGATATATCATCAAGACATCAGAAATAATGTTGCAAGGAAGACTTCCAATCAGAGATGAACCAAACAGCACAAAAAGGACATTTTGCGGAAAATAGCTTCCCCAAAATAGCGATACAAATTAATACGCTTTAATACACAATTGGGAGTATATCTGATGATGCTGTAGCTCACTGAGGGATAAAAGAAGCAACAGATACTTTAGAAGAGGCAATAAAAACCTTTGATAATCACTTTCAACATCAGAACAAATACATTTCTTAAAAAGCAAGATTTAACAGAAGAGTTGTGTCTCTGGAAATCCATAGATGATTTCATTAATGATTTCCAAAGATTCATGACAAAATGTGACAACTGTAACTTTAAGTTAGAATTCATGAGAGAAAGAATTATCGATGAGACTTTGTCAGATATATGTCAATCCAAAGAAGATCAGATTCTAGAAAAAAACAATGCAAATGGTCAGTGGAACAGAAATTTGGAAGCATCAAAGTTGAATTATAAAAGGAGAAAATAAGCCTTCAGCAGAGATAAGAAGAGTCCATTCAATTCTGAAGATGTCAAACCATGAACAAGACGTGTCAGAAACTGGTACAGCAATGTAGAATTAGATACTAAAATCTTTGTCAGTACTATGGAGACAAGAATGTTCAAAGGCACAAACAGTGCCCAGCTCTTAAAAGTGAATGCTTTATCTTTCACACAATCGGCTATTTTCAGAAAATGTACAGAAGTGGGACACAGTTTCAGAAAGAAAGAGATCAAAATGCTCACTAAATGAAGAACTTAATGAAGTGAAACTGCCTGCATTGGTAGAAAATAAATTCAAATGTTCCGAGGGAGAAATATGTGACCCAGTCCTTATGTGTTGGCGGATTGATGTTTTTGTCAATGATCGTCTCACAAATTTCAAATTAGACATTGGAGCTACTTCATCAGATAGTGAACCCTGGAACCTATCAACCAATAATACAGGGTGCAAGGGGCATAGCATTTATTATTAATCAGCACTTCTAATCAGCTCTCCATATAGGGGTTTCCAAATATAGAAAAGCTTTATTTACTTCTCAATCAAGAATTCTCATTCTCAAGTAGGAAGGCACATCTTGACTCAATCTCCTTCAAATGACAAATGAGTTAAAATATATAGAACTAAAGAACATCTGGGCAAGTCGATCTGCAAAATGAAAGCATTCCTGATTTGAAACAATTAACTCATCTTTTTCTTTAGATTAGATTCCCTAATGTGTGGAAACAGGCCCTTTGGCCCAACCAGTCCACACCGACCCTCTGAAGAGTAACCCACCCAGACCCATTTTCCTCTGACTAATGCACCTAGCAACTATGGGCAATTAGCATGGCCAATTCACCTGACCTGCACATCTTTGGCTTATAGAACATAGAACAGTACAGCACAGAACAGGCCCTTCAGCCCACGATGTTGTGCCGGCCACTGATCCTCATGTATGCACCCTCAAATTTCTGTGACCATATGTATGTCGAGGAGTCTCTTAAATGTCCCCAATGACCCTGCCTCCACAACAGCTGCTGGCAACGCATTCCATGCTCTCACAACTCTCTGTGTAAAGAACC
>NC_057724.1:5282770-5299824 GCF_004010195.1 Chiloscyllium plagiosum
CACCAAGTCTAGAATGGCCTCTCCCCTCGTCGGCCTGTCAACGTACTGAGTTAGGAAACCCTCCTGAACACACCTTACAAAAACAGCTCCATTCAAATCTTCTGCTCGAAGGAGGTTCCAATCAATATTGGGAAAGTTAAAGTCACCCATTACAACAACCCTAACTACGTCCACACTTTTCCAAAATCTGCCGAGCAATGATTTCTTCCGTCTCCCTTGTGGGAAGAAACCAGAGCACCCAGAGGAAACCCATGCAGACACGGGGAGAATGTGCAAACTCCACACAGACAGTCACCTGAGGATGGAATCAGACCTGGGACCCTGCTGCTGTGAGGCAGCAGTGCTAACCACTGAGCCACTGTGCTGCCCCATTTGGTGAACAGTTAACAATGGCACATTCAGGTTTGATGTTAGATGCGAAGGTGCGTGGGGTTTCCTCTGGGTACTCTGGTTTCATCCCACAGTCCAAAGGTATACTGGTTAGGTGGATTGGCCATGCTAAATTGCCCATTGTGTCCAGGGATGTGCAGGCTAGCTATGGGAAATGAGTGGGATGCTCTTTGGAGGGTCGGTGTGGACTCAATGGGTAGAATGGCCTGCTTCCACACTGTAGGGATTCAATGATTCTAGCAGGACCTGTAGTTTCCTACAATTTAGGAGGATAGTGGCAATATATGTCTTCCTAGTATACCTTCTACTGCATTGTGATCTGGTATACCCATACAATAATGTATCACTACACTGGAATCTCCCATGCTTCCCCTTGCTTTAATCTCATGCTAATCAATGATACATATTGTCCATCTATTGTCTGCTATTGGCCATCTACTGAAACAAGAGGTTTATGTAGCATCTGGATAATTGGGGCTCGTTCTGGGGTAGGTGGGGCCTCCACAAACAGGATGGTCGACACCTGAACCAGAGGGGTACCAATATCCTGGATTGGGGGGGATTTTGCAAATCTCTCCAGGATGGTTTAAACTAGTTCAGCAGGGAGATGGGAACCCGAATTATAGTTCCAGTATCCAGGAGGTTGAGAGTAATGAGGTAAGAAATGAGGTTTCAAGGTCTCAAGAGTGCATTGGCAAGCAGGGCGGTTGTTTGAATTGTGTCTACTTCAATGCCAGGAGCATCCAGAATAAGGTGAGTGAACTTGCAGCTTGGGTTGGTACCTGGGACTTTGATGTTGTAGCCATTTCAGAGACATGGATAGAGCAGGGACAGGAACGATTGTTGTAGGTTCCAATATTTAAATGTTTCAGTAAGAATAGAGAAGATGGTAAAAGACAGTGGTGTGTGGCATTGTTAGTCAAGGACAGTGTAACGGTGGCAGAAAGGACATTGGAGGACACATCAACTGAGGTAGTATGGGCTGAAGGGTAGGTCATGCCTCAAAAACCTTACTGAGTTCTTTGAGATGGTGACCAAACAGGTGGATGAGAGTAAAGGGGTTGATGTGGTGTATGTGGATTTCAGTAAGGGGTTTGATAAGTTGCCTCATGGTTGGCTATTGCACAAAATACAGAGGCATGGGATTGACGGTGGTTTGGATCAGAAATTGGCTAGCTGAAAGATGATAGAGGGTGTTGATTGATGGAAAATGTTCATCCTGGAGTTCAGTTACTAGTGTTGTACCGCAAGGATATGTTTTGGGGCCACTGCTGTTTATCCTAGATGAGAGCGTAGAAGGATGGGTTAGTAAATTTGCGGATGACACTAAGGTCAGTGGAGTTGTAAATAGTGCTGAAGGATGTTGCAGGTTACAGAGAACCATAGATAAGCTGCAGAGCTGGGCAAATGGAGTTTAATGCAGAAAAGTGTGAGGGGACTCACTTTGGAAGGA
The DNA here is from genome assembly GCF_004010195.1 of Chiloscyllium plagiosum. NCBI lineage: Eukaryota > Metazoa > Chordata > Chondrichthyes > Orectolobiformes > Hemiscylliidae > Chiloscyllium > Chiloscyllium plagiosum. The sequence continues at coordinate 5,284,614 of NC_057724.1, forward strand.
GCAACAGGAATAAAGAGTACTGGGCTAATGGTAAGTTTCTTGGTAGTGTAGATGAGCAAAGAGATCTCGGTGTCCATGCATATAGGTCCCTGAATGTTGCCACCCAGGTTGATAGGATTGTTAAAGAGGCATACGGTGTGTTAGCTTTTCTTGGTCGAGTGATTGAGTTTCAGAGCCATGAGGTCATGCTGCAGATGTACAAAACTCTGGTGTGGCTGCACTTAGAGTAATGCATACAGTCCCAGTCACCACATTATAGGAAGAATGTGGAAGCTTTGGGAAGGGTTCAGAGGACGTTTATTAGGATGTTGCCTGGTATGGAGGGAAGGTCTAATGAGATAAGGCTGAGGGACTTGAGGCTGTTTTCGTTAGAGAGAAGAAGGTTGAGAAGTGAGTGAATCTGGACATATAAGATAATCAGAGGGTTTGATAGGTTGACAGTGAGAGCCTTTTTCCTCAGATGTTAATGGCTAACACGAGGGGATATGGCCTTAAATTGAGGGTTGATCGATATAGGACAAATATCAAGGTAGTTTCTTTACTCAGAGAGTAGTAGGGGCATGGAACGCACTGCCTGCAACAGTAATAGACCTGCCAACTGTTTAAATGGACATTGGATAGACATATGCGTGGTAATGGAATAGTGTAGGATAGATATGCTTCAGATTGGTTCCACAGGTCGGTGCAACATTGAGGGATGAAGGGCCTGTACTGCGCTGTAATGTTCAATATTCTGTGTTCTATGCTGTGAGCCTGGAGTTACACGGTTGTCCAGACCAGTAAAGATGGCAGTTTCCTTCTCTGAAGAGCATAGTGAACCAGATGGGCTTTTCCCATCAATTGGCAATGAATTTGTAGTCATCATTAAATTCTTAATTCCAGATTTTTATTGAATTCAAATTCCACCATCTGCCTTGGTGTGTTTCGAACCCAGGTCCCCAGAACATTACCTCGGTCTCTGGATTAACAGGGAGAAAGCAAGGATTACTAATGCTGGCGATCAGAGTCGAAGAATGTGGTGCTGGAAAAGCACAGCCGGTTAGGCAGCGTCTGAGGAGCGGGAGAGTCAGCATTTCGGGCATAAGCCCGTCATCAGGAATGCTTTAAACAATTGGCAAAAGGGCAAAGCGTGTTTACTGGTGAAGGCAACTTCTAATGGGGCATTCAAAACAGAATTTAGTGTTCAAAGGAAAAGTATGATAGGGCTACACTGAAAAGGCAGAAGAATAGCACTTAGTGAGTTGTTCTTTCAGACAACCATGATAGACATGATGGGGTCATAGAGTCATAGAGATGTACAGCACGGAAACAGACCCTTCAGTCCAACCCGTCCATGCCGACCAGATATTCCAACCCAATCTAGTCCCACCTGCCAGCACCTGGCCCATATCCCTCCAAACCCTTCTTATTCATACACCCATCCAAATGCCTTTTAAATGTTGCAATTGTACCAGCCTCCACCACATCCTCTGGCAGCTCATTCCATACACGTACAATCCTCTGTGTGAAAAGGTTGCCCCTTAGGTCTCTTTTATATCTTTCCCCACTCACCCTAAACCTATGCCCTCTAGTTCTGGACTCCCCAACCCCAGGAAAAAGACTTTGTCTATTTAGCTTATCCATGCCCCTCATAATTTCATAAACATCTATAAGGTCACCCCTCAGCCTCCAACGTTCCAAGGAAAACAGCCCCAGACTGTTCAGCCTTTCCTTATAGCTCAAATCCTCCAACCCTGACAACATCCTTGTAAATCTTTACTGAACCCTTTCAAGTTTCACAACATCTTTCCGATAGGGAGAGACCAGAATTGCACGCAATATTCCAACAGTGGCCTAACCAATGGCATGTACAGCTGCAATATGACCTCCCAACTCCTGTACTCAATATTCTGACTACTAAAGGAAAGCATACCAAATGCCTTCTTCACTATCCTATCTACCTGTGACTCCACTTTCAAGGAACTATGAACCTGTACTGAAAGGTCTCTTTGTTCAGCAACACTCCCTAGGACCTGCTGTAGTGTACAGTGTATAAGTCCTGCTAAGATTTGCTTTCCCAAAATGCAGCACCTCGCATTTATCTGAATTAAATTCCATCTGCCACTTCTCAGCCCATTGGCCCAACTGATCAAGATCCTGTTAAAATCTGAGGTAACCTTCTTTGCTGTCCACCACACCTCCAATTTTGGTGTCATCTGCAAACTTACTAACTGTATCTCTTATGATCACATCCAAATCATTTATATAAATGACAAAAAGTAGACGACCCAGCACCGACCCTTGTGGCACTCCACTGGTCACAGGCCTCCAGTCTGAAAAACAACTCTCCACCACCACTCTCTGTCTTCTACCTTTGAGCCATTTCTGTATCCAATTGGCTAGTTCTCCCTGTATTCTGAGAGATCTAACCTTGCTAATCAGTCTCCCATGTGGAACATTGTTGAATGCCTTACTGAAGTCCATATAGATCACGTCTACCACACTGCCCTCATCAATCTTCTTTGTTACTTCTTTAAAAAACTCAGGAGAAAGTGAGGACTGCAGATGCTGGAGATCAGAGCTGAAAATGTGTTGCTGGAAAAGCGCAGCAGGTCAGGCAGCATCCAAGGAGCCCGAAGAAAGGTTCATGCCCGAAACGTCGATTCTCCTGCTCCTTGGATGCTGCCTGACCTGCTGTGCTTTTCCAGCTACACATTTTCATCTTTAAAAAACTCAATCAAGTTTGTGGGACATGATTTCCCATGCACAAAGCCCTGTTGACTATCCTGAATCAGTCCTTGCCTTTCCAAATACATGTACATCCTGTCCCTCAGGGTTCCCTCCAACAACTTGCCCACCACTGATGTCAGGCTCACCGGTCTATAGTTCCCTGGCTTGTCCTTACCACCCTTCTTAAACAGTGGCACCACGTTAGCCAACCTCCAGTCTTCCAGCACCTCACCTGTGACTATCGATGATACAAATATCTCAGTAAGAGGCCCAGCAATCACTTCTCTAGCTTCCCACAGAGTTAAAGGGTACCCCTGATCAGGTCTTGAGGATTTGTCCACCTTTATGCTTTTCAAGACACTTTCTCCTCTGTAATATGGATATTTTTCAAGGTGCCACCATCTATTTCCCTATATTCTATATCTTCCATATCCTTTTCCACAGTAAATACTGATGCAAAAAACTCATTTATTATCTCCCCCATTTTCTGCGGCTCCACACAAAGGTCGTCTTGCTGATCTTTGAGGGGCCCTATTCTCTCCTTAGTTACCCTTTTGTCCTTAATGTATTTGTAAAAACCCTTTGGATTCTCCTTAATTCTGGGTCAGTGGCCTCCTGTGATTCTGTACGTTCAAATGTTGTTTCCATTAGCTGATGGTGCAAGGGTTAGAAAACACTAAGAATTTGAACGAAGCTCACATGAGAAAGACCATTTTGGCTGAGTGGGTGATGATGACGTAGAATTTGCAGTCGGCAATTGAAGTGGATAGAGAATTCCAAAAGGCCACATGAGAGGAATTAACATGCAGGATGTAGCAGGAAAATGGGAATGCCTCAAGCGCCGTACAGGAAGCTGATCTCTAGTCAATGCCCTCCTTCTGTGCAGTAACCAAATGGCTTGCAGCTCTCTTCACCCAGCAGCGCCAACAGGGTGTGGTGGCCACTGATGGAACTGCAGCAGGCCCCAAAACCCATCACTGGAGCTGTTTGGAGGTAAATTGGAACAGAAGTCACCTCCATGTTAAAGATTGATTAATACATTTGTTTAGCATATTTAGTGGCAGCGGGACTGCTTCAATGTGCTTCCTCCTTGGTGTTGCATCCTCAGGGAATGGTTTGGCGGCTGTGCGGTGTAGCAGTATCCTGTAGCCACTTAGGAAATCAAGAAGCCATGCATGGAACAGAAAATGAAATTTGTCCGAACTTTATATGATTTATTTCCTTTTGTAGTTTATGCAATTAAAATGGCGTTGGATTATGACGACTTATACATGTTTTACTGTATTTTCATAAATACATGTAACAATAAATTATTATTACTTTATTACTATTTATTACTATCTGTCTTTCAGTTTGGGAACGTAGAGGGGTTGAAGGGCTTATGCCCGAAATGTTGACAGTCCTACTCCTCGGTTGCTCCGTGACCTGCTGTGCTTGTCCAGCACCACACGTTTTCTCTCTGGATGAACAGTTCAATGATAATAGCACTAGGCCATCACCTCCCCATTGTTGCTCCCATTCCCTCTGACCTTGACTTCTGAGCCCTGCCGCACTGAATGTTACCAGATTCCAAGCCAGTTGGACAGACAGAAATCAAGACAAATGCAGCTTTGGTGGAGAGACTTTAATAACTTCCTTAGTCTTACACTTCACGTTGGACACCCAATTTTACTGGGTCTCAGTGAATAAAAAGCCACCACCTCTATGCTCTCAACCTTAAACATAAACAGTAATAAATAGTAATAAAGTAATAACAATATATTGTTACATGTATTTATGAAAATACAGTAAAATGTGCATAAGCGAACTCCATTTTCATTACATAAACTACAAAAAGAAATAATCGTATAAAGTTCGGACCAATTTCATTTTCTCTTCCATGCTTGGCTTCTTGATTTCCTGAGTGGCTACAGGACACTGCCACACTCCACAGCCACCAAACCATTCCCTGAGGATGCAACACCAAGGAGGAAGCACGCTGGAGCAGTCCCGCTGCCACTAAATATGCTAAACAAATATATTAACCAGGCTTTAACAGGGAGGAGGCCTCTGTTCCAATTTACCCCTCCAAACAGGTCCATATTACAGAGGAGGAGGTGCTGGATGTTTTGAAACATATAAAAGTGGATAAATTCCCCGGACCTGATCAGGTGTGCCAGAGAACTCTGTGGAAAGCTAGGGAAGTGATTGCTGGGCCCCTTGCTGAGATATTTGTATCATCAATAGTCACAGTTGAGGTATTGGAAGATCGGAGATTGGCAAACATGGTGCCACTATTTAAGAAAGGTGGTAAGGAAAAGCCAGGGAACTGTAGACTGGTGAGCCCAATGTCGGTGGTGGGTAAGTTGTTGGAGAAAATCCTGAGGGACAAGATTTATATGTATTTGGAAAGGCAAGGACTGATTAGGTATAGTCAACATGGCTTTGTGCGTGGGGAAATCATGTCTCACAAACTTGGTTGAGTTTTTTGAACAATTAACAAAGAGGATTGATGAGGGCAGAATGGCGGATGTGATTTACATGGACTTCAGTATAGGGAGAACTAGGCATTTGGATACAGAACTGGCTAAAAGGTAGAAGACAGAGGATGGAGGAGGAGGGTTGCTTTTCAGACTGGTGGCCTGTGACTAGTGGTGTGCCACAAGGATCGATGCTGGGTCCACTGCTTTTCATCATTTATATAAATGATTTGGATATGAACATAGGAGGTATAATTAGTAAGTTTGCAGATGACACCAAAATTGGAGGTGTAGTGGAAAGCGAAGAAGGGTTACCTCAGAGTATAATGGGATCTTGATCAGATGAGCCAATGGGTTGAGGAGTGGCAGATGGAGTTTAATTTAGATAACTGCGAGGTGCTACATTTTGGAAAAGCAAATCAGAGCAGGATTTATATAGGGTGTAGGTTTGCTCGCTGAGCTGTAGGTTTGATATCCAGATGTTTCATTGCCTGGCTAGGTAACATCATCAGTGGCGACCTCCAAGTGAAGCAAAGCTGTTGTCTCCTGCTTTCTATTTATATCTTTCTCCTGGATGGGGTTCCTGGGGTTTGTGGTGATGTCATTTCCTGTTCATTTTCTGAGGGGTTGATCGATGGCATCTAGATCTATGTGTTTGTTTATGGCGTTGTGGTTGGAGTACCAGTCACCACCACTTCCTCTGGCAGCTCATCCCATACACTCACCCCCTTCTATGTGAGGGTCTCTTTTATACCTTTCCCCTCTCACTTGCAACACTTAAAAGGCATCGATATGAATAGGAAGGGTTTAGAGGGATATGGATCAAGTGCTGGCAAAAGGGACTACATTAAGTTAGAATATCTGGATGGCATGGCGAGTTGGACGGAAGGGTCTGTTTCCATGCTGTACATCTCAATGACAAGAAGTTTTGGGGCCTGCTGCAGTTCCAGCATTGGCCACCATACCCTGTTGGCGCTGCTAGGTGAAGAGAGCTGCCAGCCATATGGTTACAGCACAGAAAGAGGGCATTGACTAGAGATCAGCTTCCTGTAATGCGCTTGAGGCATTCCCATTTTCCTGCTACATCCTGCAAGTTAATTCCTTTCATGTGGCCTTTTGGAACTCTCTATTCACTTCGATTGCCGACTGCAAATTCTATGTCATCATCACCCACTCAGCCAAAATGGTCTTTCTCATGTGAGCTTCGTTCAAATTCTTAAATCAGTGTTTCCTAACCCTTGCGCCAACAGCTAATGGAAACAGCATTTGAACGTACGGAATCACAGAATTGTCACATTGCATGAGGAGGTCATTGAGCCCATCATATCTATCCTGGTTGTCTGAAAGAACAACTCACTGAGTGCTACTCTTCTGCCTTTTCAGTGTAACCTCATCACACCTTTCTTTTTAACACTTAACTGCCTTTTGAATGCCTCATTTGAAGCTGCCTTCACCACTCAACAAGCTTTGCCCTTTTACCAATTATTTTTAAAAAACACTGCCTTCTTGTTCTGGATCCATTCACATGTGAATCGTACCCAGTCTGTCTCACCCAGGCTTCTCTGATCTTTATGATTTTGTGGAGGCCACATTCCAATTTTCCTGTCACAATTTCAGAAAGTACCGGAACAAGAAATGTGCATTTAAAAATAACCAATGCAACAACCATTAGAAATGGCTGAACGGTAGAGCTAACCAATATCTTTTTAAGTTGCCTTTTCAGTTAATGACATTGAGAATCAAACATTTGAGGCTGCCATTGTTGGGATGAAAAGGGAACAGGGGCATAGCTAACAAGTTGAGTTTGCTTCACCTCTGGACGGCAACTGCTGTGCTCTGTCCTTGTCACAGTTCATGCATAAGTCAGGATCAAGTTACCGTTCAGCCCCTGTTTTCCTGTTTTCCCTGCCTGTTGCCTACTGGAGTGGGGGGAGCGAGAAGATGGGTATATGCCTGGTTACAATCAGTCCTTCCCAGCCCTCCATACACTCACACACGAACACTCATCTCTCACTCCCTCTCTCCAGCAAGCATGTTCCTGTTGTCATTAGCTTCCTCCATTACACATACAATCTCCTCTCACTCCTTTCCCCTCCTGCACGCCCACATTTCCCCTCACGTTCCCACACCCTCACATTCACATAATCACATTCTCACTCATCTAAACACTCACTCTCTCCCTCATTCCCTCACTACCTGTCTCTCCCTATCACTCACCCATATTGCTATCCCCTTCCCTCAGTCCCTCACTATATCTCTCCATTCCCTATCTCTCTAACTTCCTCATCATTTCTCTCCCTTTCTCCCACACTCATTCAATATCATACTCCCTCATTATCCCACAGTGTCTCTCACTCCCCCACCATTTCTCTTCCTCATTAATTTCTATTCTTATTCATCTCTCTCTCCAACTCTCCGGCACTCCCTCACTCCCTCATTAACTCGTTCTCTACCTCTAATTTCCTCGCTATCACTCTCCCACATCTTTACTCTCTTCCTTTCTTCCTTACTTCCTCCCTTCAGTCTTTCTCTTTCTCACTCACTCACTCATTATTCTCTCATGGAATTGTAGAGTTATACAGCACAGAAACAGACCCTTCAGTCCAACTCGTCCATGCTGACCAAGTTTCCCAAGCTAAACTAGTCCCACTTGCCTGCATTTGGCCCATATTCCTCTAAACCTTTCCTATTCATGTACCTGTCCAAATGTTGTTTTAACGTTGTAACTGCACCTACATCTACCACTCCCTTTGCCAGTTCATTCCACAGCCTCTGTGTGAAAACATTGCCCCTCAAGTACCTTTTAACTCTTTCCCAACTCACTTTAAAAATATGCCCCCTAGTTTTGAAACCCCCATCCAAGGAAAAGACCTTTGCTATTCACCTTATCTATGCCCTTCATAAACCTCTATAAGGTCACACCTCAACCTTCTACACTCCATAGAGAAAAGTCCTAGCATATCTGTGGCTTGGCGGTTAGCACTGCTGCCTCACAGCGCCAAGGACCCAGGTTTGATTTCAGCCTTGGGTGACTGTCTGTGCGGAGTTTGCACATTCTCCCTGTGTCTGTGTGGGTTTCTCTGAGTGCTCTGGTATCCTCCCACAGTCCAAAAATGTGCAGGTTAGGTGAATTGGCCACGCTAAATTGCCCATAGTGTTCAGGGATGTGTAGGTATGTGCATTAGTCAGGGGTAAATATAGGGTAATAGGGTAGGGGAATGGTCTGGGTGGGATACACTTCGGAGAGTCCGTGTGAATTTGTTTCCACATTATAGGGATTATATGATGATGATATTCAGCCTCTCCATATAACTCAAACTATCCAGTCCTGGCACCATCCTGGTAAATCTTTTCTGTACCTTTCCAATTTAATGATGTCTTTCTTGTAGTGGGCCAGTCATTCCCTCACTTTCTCACTCCCGCAATGCCTCTATCTCATTCCCTCACCATCTCTCACTCCATCACTATTTCTCTCTCACTCTCCCACTCCTTCACTTACTCTCTTACTACTCATTATCTCTCTCCTTCACCCTCTTACTATCTCTGTCATTACCTCACTTTCTTATTATCTCTTTCCTTCACATACTTCCTCTTTCTCCCTGTCTCCTTCAGTACCCTTCCTCACTCCCTCCTTTTCGTTCCCACTCATCAATGAGCCAATTAGTATCAAAGGCATCATGGAAAAGGCTTCTGGTTGGAGCAGTAGCTCAATGGGAGAAGCAGCTCCCATTCATTAAAGAGACAAGAATAAGAAGATGTCGATTTAAAGTGACATGCAAAAGAAGCAAGGGTGAGGTGAGACAACACATTTTCACACAGTGGGTGGTTAGGGTATGGAATGCACTGCCTGGAAATGTGGTGAAAATTTCGAGAGGAAATTGTAACATTGACTGGAAATGTTATAACTCTAGTACGTTGGATGGATCAGTTTTTGTCCAATGTGTGCAGGAGGGTTTCCTGACACAGTATGTTGAAGGGCTGACAAGAGCGGAGGCCACACTGGGTCTGGTGCTTGGTAATGAACCAGGCCAGATATTTGCTTTAGTGGGAGGTGAGCACTTTGGAGAGAGTGACCATAATTCAGTTACGTTTAATTTAGTGATGGAAAGAGATAGGTACATGCCACAGGTCAAGAGTTACCGATGGGGCAAGGGCAATTATAATGCGATTAGGCAAGAATTAGGATGCAAAGAATGGGGTAGCAAAATGTGGGGCATGCAGACAATAGAAGTGTGGAATTGGTTTAAGGAACAGATATTGCGTGTCCTTGATAGGTATGTCCCTGTCAGGCAGGGGGGAGGTGGCAAGGTAAGGGAATTGTATCTCTTGTTAAGCGGAAGAGGGAGGCTTATGTGACGTTGAGACATGATGGTTCAGATGAGGCGATGGAAAGTTGCAGATCAGCTAGGAAGGATTTAAAGAGAGTTAAGAAGAGCAAAGAGAGGACATGAGCAGTTTTCAGCAGGTAGAATAAAGGAGAACCCGAAAGCTTTCTATAGGTACGTGAGGAATAAAAGGGTGACTAGGGTAGGAATAGGGCCAGCCAAAGACAGAAGTGGGAAAAGTTTGTGAGAAGATTTGTAGCTCGGGTGCTCGTTGCTGTGGTTCTGTTCGCCGAGCTGGAAATTTGTGTTGCAGACATTTCGTTCCCTATCTAGGTGACATCCTCAGTGCTTGGGAGCCTCCTGTGAAGCACTTCCCTGGAGGCTCCCAAGCACTGAGGATGTCACCTAGACAGGGAACGAAACGTCTGCAACACAAATTCCCAGCTCGGCGAACAGAACCACAACAGAAGTGGGAAGTTGCGTGTGGACCCTGTAGAGATAGGAGAGGTCCTAAACAAATATTTATCATCTGTTTTCACTCAAGAAAAGGAGAATATTGTGGAGGAGAAGACTGAGATACAGGCTATTAGACTTGAAAGGATTGAGGTTGGTAAGGAGGAGGCATTATCAATTCTAGAATGTGTGAAAGTCGATAAGTCCCCTTGGCTGGATGGGATTTATCTGAGGATTCTCTGGGAAGCTAGGGATGAGATGGCGGAGCCTTTGGCTTTGATCTTTGAGTTGTCATTGTCTGCAGGTTTAGTACCAGAGGGCAACAATTTGATTGGAGATAGTCAACATGGTTTCGTCAAGGACAGGTCGTGTCTCACAAACCTCACTGAGTTTTTTGAGAAGGTGACCAAGCATGTGGATGAGGGTAGGACAGTTGACGTGGTATACATGGACTTCAGTAAAGCCTTTGATAAAGTTCCACATGGTAGGCTGTTAGAGAAAATGCAGAGGCATGGGATTGAGGTGATTTAGCAGTTTGGATTAGAAACTGGCTTTTTGAAAGAAGGTAGCAAGTGGTGGTTGATGGAAAATATTCAGCCTGGTGTCCGGTTACTCATGGTGTGCCACAAAGATCAGTTTTGGGACCACTACTGTTTGTCAGTTTTATAAATGATTTAGACGCAGGCAGAGGTGGATGGATTAGTAGGTTTGCAGATAACACTAAAGTCGGTAGAGTAGTAGGCAGCATGGAAGAATGTTGCAGGTTGCAGGGGGACTTGGATAAACTGCAGAATTGGGCTGAGCGGTGGCAAATGGAGTTCAATGCAGCTAAATGATTCACTTTGGGAATAATAACAGGAAAGCAGAATACTGGGTCAATGGAAAGGTTCTTGATAGTGTGGATGTGCAGAGGGATCTTGGTGTCCATGTACATAGATCCCTGAAAGTGCCACCCAGGTGGATAGTGCTGTTAAGAAGGCATACGGTGTGTTAGGTTTTATTGGATAGTGTGGATGTGCAGAGGGATCTTGGTGTCCATGTACATAGATCCCTGAAAGTGCCACCCAGGTGGATAGCGCTGTTAAGAAGGCATACGGTGTGTTAGGTTTTATTAGTAGAGGGATTGAGTTCCGGAACCATGATGTCATGCTGCAACTGTACAAAATGCTAGTGCGGCCTCACTTGGAATATTGTGTACAATTCTGGTTGCCCCATGATAGGAAGGATGTGGAAGCATTGGAAAAGGTGCAGAGGAGATTTACCAGGATATTGCCTGGTCTACAGCGAAGGACTTATGAGTAAAGGCTGAGGGACTTGGGTCTGTTCTCATTGGAGAGAAGAAGGCTAAGAGAGGATTTAATAGAGATATACAAGATGATGAGAGGATTAGACAGCGTGGCCAGTGAGAGTCTTTTTCCATGGATGATTATATCGGCTTGTTCGAGGGGGCATAGCTGCAAATTGAGGGGTGATAGATTTAAGACAGATGTCAGAGGCAGGTTCTTTACTCAGAGAGTGGTAAGGAGGTGGAATGCCACACCTACCAATGTAGTTAACTCAGCCACATAGGGGAATTTAAACAGTCCTTGGACAAGCATATGGATGACGATGGGATAGTGTAGGGGTGTGGGCTTAGATTAGTTCACAGGTCGGTGCCACATTGAGGGCCATTTCTGCGCTGTATTGTTCTATGTATGGTTATTTGGACAGAAATAGTATGGAAGGATACAAGAGAAAGCAGAAAATTGACACGAAGAAATCTTGCTCAGTTGAAGAGCTAGTGTAGTAACAATCAGCCGGGCGTCCCCCTTCTGTGTGATAACAATTTTGTCATTCTGTGAATATAAGTTGAGCTGAAACCTGTATCCCAAGAGAGGCTGCTCAATTGGAACAGCCAGATCCTTCCCCTCACTGAAGGTGGAGTTGCAGGTAGACAGGATAGTAAAGAAAGTATGCTTGCCCTTATTAGTCAGTGCATTGAGTACAGGAGTTGAGAGGCCATGTTATTGTGTACAGGGCATTGGTTAGGCTGCTTTTAGAATACTGTGTTCAATTCTGGTCTTCCTGCTAAAGGAATGATGTTATGAAATTTGAAAGGGTTCAGAAAAGATTTACAAGGATGTTGCCAGGATTGGAGAGTTTGAGCTATAGGGAGAGGCTGAATAGGCTGGGGTTATTTTCCCTGGAGTGTCGGAGGCTGAGGGGTGACCTTAGAGAGGTTTATAAAACCATGAGGGTTATGGAATGGGTGAATAGTCAAGGTCTTTTCCCTGCGGTCGGGAAGTCCAGCATTAGAGGGCATAGGTTTAGGGTGAGAGGGGAAAGATTTAAAAGTGAGTTAAGTGGCATTTTTTCACGCAGAGGGTGGCGCGTGTATGGAATGAGCTGCCAGAGGAAGTAGTGGAGGCTGATACAATTACACCATTTAAAAGGCATCTGGATGAGTGTATGAATAGGAAGGGTTTAGAGGGACATGGGCCAAGTGCTGGCAAATGGGACTAGATTAATTTAGGACACCTGGTTACCCTGGAAAAGTTGTACCAGGGAGTCTGTTTCTGTCTTGTACAACTATGACTCTCTGACTCTATGAAAGTGCATGGCTGTGAATGTTGGATAGTACTGAATGATGTTGATTTGACAGCACAGCTACAGACCATGAACCTGGATAGGTCATACTACACACACGAGCTTCCTCTTGTTTCCATAGCAGGTGAATGGAAAGCATGGGACCACCTGCCCCTCCACCAATGCCCATTACAACAATGGTATGAAAAACTTTGGAAAGGAAAAGCACAGGGCACTGCATAGAGATTCATCAAGTCATACAGCACAGAAACAGACCCTTCAATCCAGACATCCACGCCGACCATGTTCCCAAACTAAACCTGAGTCACTTGCCTGTGTTTGGCCCATATCCCTTCAAACCTTTCCTATTCATGAACTTATCCAAATGTCTTTTAAATGTTGTAACTGTACCTGCACCATCACTTTCTCTGGCAGTTATTTCCACACAGGAACATATTAGCTGTAAATTCAACGCTGGGAGTATATCTCAGTGATTAACATTGTTTAATGTAGTCTGCCTTTCATAAAGCCCCCAGAACTATTATCTTTTTGTGCCACCATTGAAATCACTGAGCCCTGACATTGCCATTATGTTGTGCCCTACGCTGTGAAGGGTAATCACACCAAGAAGGCCCATGTCTTTGCACTGCGAGCATCAATTCTACTGCAATCTATTTGCGACCTTGAGTCTTGGCCAGTCAGCACCATCTGACTAACCTCTAATCAGCAAGGCAGATCTTGTTTCATGCTCCAGATGTCAATTACAAGCAGGAATATCATTGCATTTCCGTCAGTTACCAGTCACGCCACATATCTCAAATGACCAAAGACTGCAGCTGACAATTCTGACTGACTGGCTCCTCCCTAGTCATGTTGTCACAGAAATATTTCTGCATTTCACTCCAGCAGGCTCTTAATGACAATTAGGCGCAAGAACCGGTCACCCCTACCCCATGATGTTTCCTTTCCTTTTACTAAACCCAATGAGACGTGGTGAATCCTTTAGAGTCAGGTCAGATCATTTCTTACCAGCGGGAAAAATGGACCCTGCTCCTTTCTGTGGATGTAGGCCCTTCTGACATCATCGCTCCACTCGTTGACCTAGCAGCACGTCAAACAAAGACACTGAAGGGAAAATGGAAACTGCGAGCCTTGGAGAAACTCACTATGTCGAGAAACAGGAATGAGATTCTGAAGAATCAGATTGAAACATTCACTCTGTTTTTCCCTCTCTACAAATGCTGCCAAAGCTGCTGAGATTTAATTTCAAATTTCCAACATCCACAGCATTTTTGCAGTTAGTTTAAGGACCTGTGACAAAAAAAGTCAATTAAATGTGAGGTGCTACATTTTGGTGCGACAAATCAGGGCAGGATTTGCCATATACACTTAATGGTAAAAACAGATTAGAGTGGTGTTGGAAAAGCACAGCAGTTCAGGCAGCATCCGAGGAGCAGTAAAACCAACGTTTCGGGGTATTCCTGATGAAGAGCTTTTGCCCGAAATGTCGATTTTACTGCTCGTCGGATGCTGCCTGAACTGCTGTGCTTTTCCAGCACCACTCTAACATATACACTTAATGGTAAGGTCCTGGGGAGTGTTGCCACACAAAGAGACATTGGAGAACAGGTTCATGTTCCTTGAGAGTGGAGTCACAGGTTGACAGGGTAGTGAAGCAAGTGTTTGGTATGCTTGTCTTTATTGGTCAGTGCATTGAGTGCAGGAGTTAGGAGATCATGTTGTGGCTGTACAGCACATTAGTTAGGCCACTTATGGAATACTCCATTCAACTCTGGTCTTCCTGCTGTCGGAAGGATGTTGTGAAACTTGAAAGACTTCAGAAAAGATTTACAAGGATGTTGCCAGTGTTGGAGGATTTGAGTTATTGGAAGATGCTGGATAGACTAGGGCTGTTTTCCCTGGAGCATTGGAGTGACTTTATAGAGATTTATAAAATCATGAGGGCCATGGATTGGGTAATTAGTCAAGGTCTTTTTGCCAGGGTAAAGAAGTCTAAAACTAGATGGCATAGATTTAAGCTAAGAGGGGGAAGATTTAAAAGGGACATTTATTACGCAGAGAGTGGTTTGTGTATGGAATGAATTGCTAGAGGAAGTAGTGGAGACTGGTACAATTCCAACTTTTAAAAGGCTCCTGGATTAGTATGTGAATAGGATATGGGCCAACTGCTGGCAAATGGATTAGATTAATTTAGGATATCTGGTTGGCTTGGATGAGTTAGACTGATGGATCTGTTTCCATGCTGTACATCTCTTATGACTCTAGGACTCGATGCCCTGATTTTCTTTCCACAAACAGTAGTGGAAATCTCAAACTACCCTTCAACAGATGCTGTGAGTCAGTTAGAGCCCAGAAGGTAAAAGTTGTGATTGATACATCCAGGACAGAACCCCACTGGTCCTCACCTATCACCCCACCACCCTCCATATACATCGTATCATCCGTCGTCATTTCCGCTACCTCCAAACGGACCCCACCACCAGGGATATATTTCCCTCCCCTCCCCTATCAGCATTCCAAAAAGACCACTCCCTCCGTAACTCCCTCGTCAGGTCCACACCCCCCCACCAACCCAACCTCTACTCCCGGCACCTTCCCCTGCAACCGCAAGAAATGCAAAGCTTGCGCCCACACCTTCCCCCTCACTTCCCTCCAAGGCCCCAAGGGATCCTTCCATAT
>NC_057724.1:5300000-5306980 GCF_004010195.1 Chiloscyllium plagiosum
CCCCACTCCAGCCTATCACCCTCACCTTAACCTCCTTCCACCTATCGCATTCCCAACGCCCCTCCCCCAAGTCACCCCTCCCTACCTTTTATCTTAGCCTGCTTGGCACACTTGCCTCATTCCTGAAGAAGGGCTCATGCCCGAAACGTCGATTCTCCTGTTCCTTGGATGCTGCCTGACCTGCTGCGCTTTTCCAGCAACACATTTTCAGCACTGATACATACTTGTTTGACTTGTATACTTGAGAATGGTGTTCCACTACGACCGGTACATTCATTTCTAAGTGTTACTTTTCTTTCTAATTGGCTTTTGCCTGTGGGAACTTCTCAATAGCTAAATCAATATTTGTGTAATGGTATCAAGAGATATAGAGGAAAGGCAGGTAACTGGAGATGAGATATGGATGAAACATGTTTTAATGGTGGACCACATCTGAGGGTCCAAATTGACTATAATCTAGTTGTAACAGGCCAGAGGTGTTGAATTGCCTCCTTCTGTTTGTTCTCCTTCACAGTTACACTGAAGACACAGATTATCTCTTTGAGACAGCTGGCACCTTCCTGACCCATAGAAATTCCATTAGCTCAGTACCATTGCGTTTTGAGAGTTTCATTTGGTTTTCCTTGTCTGCAGTAGGGAGTTGATTGTTATGGTGTGACTGCTTAAAATGCTGCACCAAAATTCCTCTCTCAGCTTTCTAGCAAAGCTATTAAAGCCATTTGCAAATAAGCCAGCCACAAATGGTATTTGACATCAGGCAGTTAAACATTCAGGGCCAATATTTTTTTCCCCCAGTGAGCATGCAGAATTTTATTTCAAACCTATCTCATTTCTTACAAATAGAAATGTGTTTTTTTTTTAAAAGCGCCCATCTATTTGCCATTCGTGGCTCACCCAGTGCATCTCAGGTGAGCACACACTGTGGCGTTCCCACCCAGAATGGGCAGTAGCTGACTCAAGCCTGGGAAACCCCATTGTAATATACAGTCCCGGAAAATCACTGCAGCATGTATTAGGTACCTTCCACCCTCCACTCCAATTGTTGGGTTTATCCTCAAAGCCACCTAACCAGAGTATCGAAAAGAGTGGGCACTCACTGAACAGGCAATAAATCCAAGATCATGTGGGACTAGGTAGAACACAAGTGCTCCTCTTGTTTCTAATGCTTCTTCCAAAGCCCTTTGGGTTCGAGGTTTCCAAGTATGTGTGAAAAAACTCTCCTGCATCTCAGCCCTAAATACCGTACACTTTATTCTTCCCCCTGAGTATAAGATACTGGGTAATCAGTCTGATAATTTAGCCATAATGGAGAAGTAATGGGAGATGGTGGTGATATAGAGTTGGGAGTCACCCACAGTAGCTACGTTTTAAAATTCTCCCTCTTACTTTCAAATTTATCCATGGCCTTTCCCCCTCGTTCCCAATGGTTAAAGGCTTAGTTTTCTGCATTGAACATACTTGAATCTAGAAATCATAGGTCTGAACATTGTCATGAATCTTGAATTTTGTTAGGAGGTCTGCTGTGTCCCAATTTGAACTAAAGAACTTGTGAACATTCTGACAATAGTCCTCTGAGATAGCTGCACTCCTCTAAATCTAGCCTTTTGAATATCCTTGATTTTAATTAATACACAACTGATGGCTATGTCTTTAGTGCCCTAGGCCCTTAGGTCTGTAATTTCCTGCCTACAGCTCTTTACCCCTCTGCCGACATTCCTTTCTGTAAGATACTGCTTATAATCTGCCTCTTTGACCATGCTTTGGCTGTCTAATATCTCCATGTGTAGCTCAATGTTATACTTAGATTGAAATGACTCTTGTAAGATGCCTTGGGATGTTTCCTTACCATAAAAAGCACCGTATAAATATAAATTGCTCTGGATGTCTCTAAAACATACAATAACACTCCCCACCCAAAAACATGACTGAGTGCTATCCCTCTCTCCCAAGGTTTTATTGAATGCAACTCAACGATGAAGCTGTAGGCGATCCTAGTCTCCACTCCCACTATTGCCATCCCTTCACCAACCATGCTAACACCCACACGGAGAAACTACCTTCCATTTGCCTTTAGACAACAGTGCTAACCATTGAGCCACTGTGCCACTCCAAACCAGTCATTAGGGATTGATTAACTCTTTGGGTTAGTTCATTTAAACAATAAAACACATTAGAAGCTATAAAGCAGACATTACAGCCACTAAACCATTTCTTTGTGTGCAGCTTGAAAACCCAAAGCAGACGAACAGCTAGTCAGAGCGTCAACATTGGATGTAGACAACACATAAAGTCCTTAAAGGTAATATAGCTGTACACCCAAGTTTTGTTCAGATTAGCCATTTACTGATCTCATTTCTCAATCTGCTTCAAGTGGTTCAAATCTTGCCATTTATTGTTTTGTTCCTTAAGAACTTGCAGCTTATTTTGAGGATTTTGGTTTTGCAGCTGGGATTCTTCTAATTCAATGTATGTTTCCCACTGGTGAACCAGGGTCTGTCATGTTCATGAGGAAACTCTGAGAAGCAGTCAGTCCTCAGAACTAAAAAGAGAAGTTGCTGGACAAGCTCAGTAGGTCTGGCAGCATCTGTGGAGAAAAATTAGAGTTAACGTTTTGGGTAAGTGTCTCTTCCTCAGAACGGTTGGTAGCTCGGAAAATGTTGGTTTTATGTTGAAGATAGGGTGGGGGGAGGGGTAAAGAGTAAATGATAAGTGGGGGTAGAGCCCAAAGAGAGAGAAGAACAATTGGACAGACAAAGGAGTGGATCTGATTAGAGGATGAATAGCTGTTAGTGGCTAACAATGGGTTGTGTATAATAGCAAACTATGTAGTAACAAGGCCTGATTGTGGGGATTGGGCTACAAACATGGGAGAGCTCAAACCCTAAAGTTATTGAACTCAATATTGAGTCCAGAAGGCTCCAGGGTCCCCAAGTGGAAAATGAGGTGCTGTTTATCCAGCTTGTGCGAGCTTCACTGGAAAACTGCAGCAAGCCTGAGGCAGAGACGTTGGCCAGGGAGCATGGTAGCGTGTTTAAGTTGGCAGACAATGGAATTTCAGAGTCTTTTTTGTGAACAGAATGCAAGTCTTCTCCGAAGCAGTCACCCAGTCTATTCTTCATTGTCCCAATGTAGAGGAGACCACATCGTGAGCAGTGAATGCAGTGGACTAGATTGTGTGAAGTACAGGTAAAGTGCTGCTTCACCTGGAAGATATGTTTGGGCTCCTGGATACTGAGAAGGGAGGAGGTAAGTAGAAGGTGTTACACCTTTGGTGGTTGCAGAGGAAGATGCCATGGGGCTATTGGGAGGCTGTTGGGAGTGAAGGAAGAATGGATAAGGGTATCCCGGAGGGAATGCTCCCTGCGGAAGGCAAACAAGGGAGGGGAGGGGAATATGTGTCTGGTGGTGGCATCTCACTGGAGTTGGCAGAAATGGTGGCTAATGATCCTCTGGATGTGGATGCAGGTAGCAGGTAGGTGAGGATAAGGAGGATCTTTTCACTGTTAGGGCAAGGAAGAGAGGGGTGAGAGCCGAAGTGCAGGAGATAGGTCAGGCGTGGTTGAGGGCCCTATCAACAACAGTGTTGGGGAATCCTCAATTAAGGGAGAAGGTGGACATTTCAGAGACTTCCTTGTCAAAGTTGACATCATTGGAACAAATGCAATGGAAAAGGAGGAACTGGGAGAATGGAATACAGTGTTTACAGGAAGCAGGGTGTGAGGATGTATAGTCAAGGTAACTGTGGGAATCAGTGGGTTTATAGTAGATGTTAATGACCAGTCTATCCCGTGGGCCGAAGGGCCTGTTCTGTGCTGTATTGTTCTATGTTCTATGTTCTATGTTCTAGGATGTATAGTCAAGGTAACTGTGGGAATCAGTGGGTTTATAGTAGATGTTAATGACCAGTCTATCCCCAGGAAACAGAGATGTTGAAGAAGGGGAGGGAGGAGTCAGAGATGGACCAGCTGAAAGTGAGAGTGGAATGGAAATTGGAAGTTAAATTGATAAACTTTTCCAATTCTGGATGAGAGAAGGAAGCAGCACCAATGATATCATCGATACACCAGAGAAAGCGTTATGGGTAGGTACTGGAATAGGACTGGAACAATGAATGTTCCACATACCCCACAGAGAGACAGGCATAACTGGGGCCCATGCAGGTACCCATGGCCACCCCACTGACCGGAAGTAAATGTTGTGGTCAACCTCAGCCCCACTCTGACTGTTTCAAAGTCAATGGTTGGCAGAACATCAATTAGCAGAAGCAAGGCTTCTGCCCCTATCAACAATCAATTGATTATCGATAGGATGAGCGAGACACCAAGATACGGACATTTACAAGTGCTTGCAAGGAAACCTATAACAAATACCAAGTTCCCTTCTTATCGGGAACCCTTTCCCTATCCAAAAATTAACTCAACTTCCCCTATGGGGCAAGAACCCAACTATTCTTTATTTGTATTTTCTAATTTGTAAAATGCACCACTGCATCATCCAATTGATGACTTAAATAAGTAATGAATTCCAAGCAGTGTCCATTGGGACAATAACAAAGGGAAGGAAGGGCAGGGAAACAAGAAACAATCATTCCTCAAAAGCGTAGACCTCCATCCGCCCAAACAGTGAAAGCTGCCAGATGTCAGTCTTGGTGCTGGACTGAGGGGAAACTTGTGGTGGAGACACAAAGAGTTCTTATGTCATAGAATCCCTACAGTGTGGAAACAGGCCATTTGGTCCCTCTGAAGGGCCTCCCATACCATCACTGTGACCCTGCATTTCCCATGGCTAACCCACTTAGCCATGTCACTATGGAATAATTTAGCATGGCCAATCCACCTAATCTGCGCATAAGGACTGTAAGAGGAAACTGGAGCGGACTTGGAGAGAATTTGCAAACTCCACATAGACAGTTGCCCAAGGCTGGGTTTGAACCCAGGTTCCGTAGCACTGTCAAGCAGCAGCACTAGCCTCGGTGCTGCCCCATAATTAAGTGGTTATTAATTGGGCACTTCCGGGCTGAATTGGCTCAGGGAACAGGCTGGCTGGCTACTCTTCACATCCTCTGTCGCCATGTGTAAAATGCTAGTGTGGTTGTGAGAGCAGCTGGGCAGGTATTGGAAATGGCACCCATACCAATGTGCCCAATTATATACCTGTGACCAACCTGCACTTGAGGAGCATACAGTTCACCCTTATCTTTGCAGCTTCTGTGTTGCTTTTATACAGTATCGGGATATTCCCACTGAGTAGATCATTTGATGTCTATGTTATCTTTTACGTAAGTCTTAAAAAAATGATGTTAATTATAGCATCTCTCAGCAAAGGAGGACTGTCACACAGTACAGTGGCAACTTGAGATGTTGCCTGTCATCTAGTCGATTGGGATTACATCCTTTGCACAGAATACATATACCAAGGTGATTTCCAATTTCGAGTAGGGCTGATGAACAAAAAAATTCATTCAGCATTTCTTTGATGAGTCGAATCTCCTGTTCCCTGGATGCTGCCTGACCTGCTGTGCTGTTCCAGCAATAAAGTTTCAACGATAGGGATTACATCCTTTGCACAGAATACATATATCAAGGTGATTTCCAATTTCGAGTAGGGCTGATGAACAAAAAAATTCATTCAGCATTTCTTTGATGACCACAGTCATCCTTTCACAAAGTCCATTGTTGAAAGGGCTTTTTAGCTGTGATGTTCACAACCATAATCTTCATCTTTTCATGTGTTTCTTTGAACTCATCATTGATAAAGTCCCCCCGCTAGCAGATCAAATTATCTCTCTGACCTCACATCCGGCCCCCACACATTTCTATTGTATGCCGTTTGTTCTTACTGTGCATTTCTGTAGAAAGACTAAAACAGGTTGCCAGGTCTGTAAAATATCGAGTGAAACAAATTCTGTCTTGGTTCCATACCTTAGCAACGTCCTTGTTAAAGTCACATATCAAAGAAGGGAGTAAAATTACACATGATAAGCTGCACTTTGATATATTTTTCAGATTTTGTACCTCTCCTCAATCGTTTCTATTGGCTGAGTTAACCTTTCACCAACCTCATTGATTGGAATTTTAACCATTGGCATGTAGGAAGGGCAATTTGTCTTTGCAATGTAAAAAACAATTTGTTTACATGCTTTCATCTAAATGCGGGCAAATGGGTCTTGGTCAGATTGGGATGTCTGATTGGCTCAGATGAGTTTATCCAAAGTTGTTTCCGTACTGTATGACTCAATGACTCCCTCTAATACCATTGATACTTATCTAATACTCTGATGAGAAACATCAGATTTTGTCAAGTGTTACTGTAATGGCTGAGTAAAATGTGGACCAGCTGATTGTCCAAAGATAATTGTTTCTTCATGCACCATCTGAAGTGTCATTTGTATCTATCGCTTCTCGGCCTTTTGGCTACGATCAAGTGTCTGTTCTTATCAGGACAGGGGTCGAGTTGCGAGTCATCAGAGCTAGTGGAGATCATCGCTGGATCGTGATTGGACGTTGGAGGATCGTTTGGTTGTGCTGACCTGCTATTGGTGGATCTTATGCTGGCTTCGGCCTAACGCCAATTCAGGGACCAGCCAACCTCAGAGCTATGGCCTCAACAGCGGCGCGCAGCCCTGGGCAGGGGGTTCGAAACACCGTCAGGGTGTCTGTCAAGAAGGTGGAGGAGCGTACACCAGTCGATCGGACAGTGTTCGTCAAGAAGGTGTTGTTCGAGTGCTGTGGATTCGCCGCAGCAGACGTGTACTGCCTGCAGGATTTCCCTGGGGCAGGCTACTTCGATGTCACCTTCAGGAGCGTGAAGCAATGTGAGCAGCTCCTGAAGGTCTTCAAAGAGAAGGAAGGGGAGCCGCTGTTCTCCACCTTGTCGGCGGTCCCCTTGTGTGTGCTTCCTGCACAGAGGAATCGGGTTGTTACAATCCACATGTACAACCCCTACGGGCCAGCAACTGATGTCCTGACATTCCTGGGAAG